>NW_008246225.1:54705-55801 GCF_000281045.1 Saprolegnia diclina VS20
GCCTTTTGTAGCAGCTGGGCGTTGGTCGTGTCAGCGTCGAGCTGATTGAGCTGTGAGAGCATGCTCTTGAGGACCTTTTCGGTGCGGGCCTTGACGCATTCGTCCGAGTATTTGAGGTGGAGGTGGCGGCGACTGCTGGCTGCGAGTGTGCGAGACGCCATCGTTGATGCTTGTGGTTTGCGGCAAATTGGAAAATGAAGATCTGGTAGGGGCACCAGCTCAATGATTCGTACGGCAGGGCAGCGAGAAATCCAACCGAAAAGATCGTGCTGTCGCAGGCCGTTTCCATCGTAACGCAGTATAAACACGCACGGCGGGACGACGCAAATGGAATCTGGCCAATCACAAGCGTCGCTTTACCATCAACGACCAATCAGGAACGGCCAATGGGATCTTTTTCGATCGTGTCGTCCCAAACATTGTCGCGTGCCCCTCATCAAGGTATCGCATGATTTGTACAACGCATCGGCGGCTAAAACTACTTGCTCACGTAAGCAAGACCGTGCAAAAGTCGCTGCTGCCTGCATGTACTGCACAGAGAGACTGTGGCGATATCAATCTCTGAAAACCACAGTGATATTCGAGGAATGGTGATATATCGACTGCCTTCCTATCCACCAGCACTATAACCAAAGCGTTGGAGTGCTAGAGAGATTGATGTCGAATGCGGTGGTACTGCAGTAGCATTATCATGCTGAACCAGAGCTTTCAAGCAATCGCATTCAAATTCCAGCTGCCGATTTTCACACCCCAGAAAATGCGAATATATGAAACGTCACGCCCGAGACGACATCTCGTCGTACTGGCAACAACGAAAATACGAATCCAATCAAACCCAGGATTGCACAGACACGCGCCACCACGCATCCGTTGGGCTGCTCCGAGAAGGCAACTCATTTTGTGCTTTGCCCACACACGCAAAACCAGCGCTGTGACCATGTCGTCGACAAGAAGAGCAACCCATCGTCGTCAACTGTGCTTGGCGTACTCCGACGAAGACGTCAAGACCCGCACTGAGAAGGTTCTGCAAGGCATGCTCTCGCAACTCCACGAGCTCGACGCCAATACGACCAACGCCCAGCTGCTACAAAAGGCG
>NW_008246225.1:55901-58502 GCF_000281045.1 Saprolegnia diclina VS20
TGCGGCTGGAAACTCAGAGGGATTCGGTGGGATTACGTCCATATCAACGCCCATTGGCATAACTTGTGCGGTGAGCATCTTGGCCAACATCCAAGGTGCATGGAAGAGACTTGTCGCCGACGATCATCACTGATGTGTTCACTGGCACTCGATCGTTTTCGAGCGCACACAACCAGCATAGTACCAGGATTTGGTGGGTCGTGTCCGCTCCGACGGCTTAGAATTTGGCACGATAGGACTGCAGCTAGAGGTTGCGATTGCATAAATTAGAATATTTTACTATCAGCGAGCTAGGCTTTTGTGGCCACCTTGTGCCACGAGATGCCAAAGCGAGCGCCGATGTCACAGCCGTCGTTGGTTTGCAGCTCGCGTGTTCGGTTGCGGTAGCGCAGTGCCTTTTGTAGCAGCTGGGCGTTGGTCGTGTCAGCGTCGAGCTGATTGAGCTGTGAGAGCATGCTCTTAAGGACCTTCTCGGTGCGGGCCTTGACGCATTCGTCCGAGTATTTGAGGTGGAGGTGGCGGCGACTGCTGGTTGCGAGTGTGCGAGACGCCATCGTTGATGTATGTGGCTTGTGGGAAACTGGAAAATGAAGATCTGGCAGGGGCACCGGCGCATTGATTCGTACGGCAGGGCAGCGAGAAATCCAACCGAAAAGATCGTGCTGTCGCAGGCCGTTTCCATCGTAACGCAGTATAAACACGCACGGCGGGACGACACGAATGGACTATGGCCAATCACAAGCGTCGCTTTACCATCATCGACCAATCACAAGCGACCAATGGGATCTTTTTCGATCGCGTCGTCCCAAGCGTTGTCGCGTGCCCCTCATGGAGGTGTCGCATGATTCGTACAACGCATCGGCGGCTAAAAATACGTGCTCACGTTAGCCAGAAAGTCTCTGCTTGTGCAGAGATAATGTGGCGATATCAATCTCCAAAAGCCACAGTGATATTCGAGGATTGGGGCGATATTACGGGCTTGCTGCCTTCCAAGCACGCGCGTCCATCCCAACACGACACTCCAAGTCAAGCGTTCGAGTGCAAGAGAGATTGATGTCGAGTGCGGCGGTACTGCAGTAGCATTCTCGTTTTGAACCAGTGCTTTCAAGGCAATCGAGTCGCATTCGAATCCCAGCTGCTGATTTTCACCCCCCAGAAAAGACGTGGTACTTCCAGGCGCAGCAAGGAAGTCGATTTTTTACCGTCCGGATAGACGCGATGAGCCGACAGTAGGCTAGATAGTCATTTGCTTTTAGCCTTGTCGATCCTAATCCGTCACGCCACTCCCAAATGGCTAGCGGTCAATCTATTGCCCCACTCGAGCAGCCACTCGAGCGTCGCACAAGGCGAAAAAATATGTGTAACGTCACGTGCGAGACGACGGTTCGTAGCATCTCGCTCTGGCCCAATCAAACCCGGGTTTGCACAGACACGCACCATAACGCATCCGTTGGGCTGCTCCGTGAGAGGCAACGCACCTGGTGCTACGACCATGTTTTGAGCCTGGTTTTGCGAGCGAGTCATCGTAAAACAATGCCGTTGGATCGGACTTCGTCATGGTGTTGTAATCACAATCGAATAATCAGCATCTCTTGCGCGTTATCGATGTTTATGCCCCTCGCGAGCGTTTTTGAAACTCAAATACAGCGTATGGGCTCCATACTCCGTATTTGAGCTCCATTTATGAATTGTTGACAATTCATAAATGGAGCTCACGTTAGCCATGGACTGCGTGCCGCGAGGTGCTTGCTTCGATCGATTCCAATTGTATGCAGTGCACCTTGGAGTGCCTGTGCCTCAATCACGCGGCGATACAACGTTGCTTCTGGGGAACGAACTCACCAACCAAAACAGCCACCGCAGTGTCGTAATAGTGTCGTAATCCTTGTGCCATCCTTTCGGAAGATATATAATATCAATCCGTTACGAGCTAGGGTACACCAGCGTGCGAGAAATTTCCAACGGAGGAGCTATCAAGGAGGTGGCGCACTCAATTCGGCGAGTTGCTACATTGTAGCTCATACTAGATGCAGTGTACAGAAGGAGCAGCTCACACCCTGGAGAGCGAGCGCAAATACCTCTGCCTAAACACGACGCGAGTGTCTCGTTGAGCGGGTTACCTTTGAGAAGCATGATCCCATTGGCCTTTGAGCGCATTAGCATCGAGAAGCGTGATTCCATTGGCTCTCATTGCGTACTACAAGTTCGTGTATATACTGTGCCACGATATGCAAAGCCTTATTGTGGAGGCACAAAATCCCATTGGCCGATCCGAATTGAGCGATGATGGGAAAAGAGACGCTTGTGATTGGTCATATTCATTTCGTGTCGTCCCGCCATCCGTGTTTATACTTCGTTGCGATGAAAACAAACGGACTGCAACAGCATGATCTTTCCGGTTGGATTTCTCGCCGCCCAATCAATGAGCTGGTGCCCCTACCAGATCTTCATTTTCCAATTTGCCGCAAACCACGTACATCAACGATGGCGTCTCGCACACTCGCATCCAGCAGTCGCCGCCACCTCCACCTCAAATACTCGGACGAATGCGTCAAGGCCCGCACCGAAAAGGTCCTCAAGAGCATGCTCTCGCAGCTCAAT
>NW_008246225.1:59366-60406 GCF_000281045.1 Saprolegnia diclina VS20
GCCATCGTTGATGTACGTGGTTTGCGGCAAATTGGAAAATGAAGATTTGGTAGGGGCACCAGCTCATTGATTCGTACGGCAGGGCAGCGAGAAACCGCAGGCCGTTTCCATCGTAACGTAGTATAAACACGCACGGCGGGACGACGCAAATGGAATCTGGCCAATCACAAGCTCCACTTTACGATCAACGACCAATCAGGAACGGCCAAAGCGATCTTTTTCGATCGCGTCGTCCCAAGTGTTGTCGCGTGCCCCTCATCGACGTATCGCATGATTCGTACAACGCATCGGCGGCTAAAAATACGTGCTAACGTTAGCAAGACCGTGCAAAAGTCGCTGCTGCCTGCATGTACTGCACAGAGAGACTGTGGCAATCAATCTCCGAAAACCAAAGTGATATTCGAGGATGGTGATTTATCGACTGCCTTCCAAGTATGTTTACCCTATCCACCAGCTCTATAGCCAAAGCGTTGGAGTGCTAGAGAGATTGATGTCGAGTGCGGTGGTACTGCAATAGCATTCTCGTTTTGAACCAGTGCTTTCAAGGCAATCGCATTTGAATTCCAGGTGCTGATTTTCACCCCCCAGAAAAGACGAAAACAAAATATATGTAACGCCACGTCCGAGAAACGACATCTCGTCGTACTGGCAACGGCGGGTACGAAAATACGAATCAAATCAAACAAGGGTTGCACAGACATGCGCCACCACTCGCGCCACCATGCATCCGTTGGGCTGTGAGAGGCAACACACTTTGTGCGTGTGTGACGACAAGAAGAGCAACCCATCGCCGTCAACTGTGCTTGAC
This sequence comes from Saprolegnia diclina VS20, assembly GCF_000281045.1. NCBI lineage: Eukaryota > Oomycota > Saprolegniomycetes > Saprolegniales > Saprolegniaceae > Saprolegnia > Saprolegnia diclina. The sequence goes on from NW_008246225.1 coordinate 60,175, forward strand.
GTACTCGGACGAACGTGTCAAGACCCGCACTGAGAAGGGTCTGCAAGGCATGCTCTCGCAACTCCACGAGCTCGACGCCAATACGACCAACGCCCAGTTGCTACAAAAGGCGCTGCGCTACCGCCGCCGAACGCACGAGGAGCTCCAGACGAAAAGCACATCCGACGTTGCTGCACGCTTTGATATCTCTTGGCACAAGGAGCTCCAGACGAAAAGCACATCCGACGTTGCT
>NW_008246225.1:61546-64558 GCF_000281045.1 Saprolegnia diclina VS20
TGCTACAAAAGGCACTGCGCTACCGCAACCGAACACGCGAGCTGCAATCCAACGACGGCTGTGACGTCGGCGCTCGCTTTGGCATCACGTGGCACAAGGCAGTGGTCGCCACAAAAGCCTAGTCGATCGCATAGAACAACGTATTTAACTGCTCAAATAGAGTGGATTCGTCCTGCATCCGGCGCTGCTGAAGTACACATAGTTTTCGGGATTTGATTGACCGCTGGCCGTGGCGGGTCAGAGACAAGAAGGCTTAACGCAAAAATACATAGCCGGCGCTCGGAGTATCGCTTTGATCTGGACAAAATAACTCAACTTCCCGACAGCACCTGGAAGCACCATAAGAGCGTTGCGACGGCTCAACTCGATTCTCGTGTACTGGTCGCATCGGAGCATGGGGAGTTGGGTTGACGGCTCCCACCCCTCTGATTGGCCCATGCGTCCTGGCACACTGTTGCTGGACGATTTAATCGTCCAGCGCTGCAACAGGTCGGTGTGCATAAACCGCGCGGCGGGCACTGACTTGTCCTTCGAACACAGATCCAAGCTACGCAAGCGGATTGGCTCGGCAATCTCGGAATTCCGGACGCAGCGTATTTATATATCTTTTTGTGCCACCAAGGTGCATAGATTCGACACCAAGCGGCGCGTAATCAGCGCCCCACCACGATGGGAGCGGACGTGACAAAGACGCGGCGCTGGCTGCTGCCCCGTACTCGCAGTCTTCACTTTGATTTCCACCGCCATGCCGCACTGCCGAGAGCCTCGTGCGCTGCTGCTGACGTACACGGACGATCTTGTCCGGCGGCGCACGGAGGCAGTGCTCGGACGACTCATGAGCCACGCATGCGAGCCGACATCCGCCATCAACACTTTTTTGGCGCGAAAAGCGCTTCGGTACCGAAGGAAAAAGTTCGAGCCGACTGCCCAAGCAAGAAGCGACCTCGCCAAGACCTTTGGTATCACATGGCAAAAGACCTCGACGCCAAACGAGCGCGATAGCCAAAGGTAGAAAGACAGACTCTCGTTTACCAAATTTTTGATTCAAGATACTGCATCCCAATACACAATGCGACTCAGCTCCGTGACTTAAGGCGAGCGGCAACGCATTATTGCGTCAGCCTCGTGAGATCCCAAAAGCGATAGCTATAGCAATCCTCCAGCTAATCACAGCACAACGGGCCGGCAGCAGATTTTCCCCAAAACATGTGATTCTGAAGTGACTGATTCTGACCGGAAGATCGCAAAAGTCAAATATCGCGCAAAAGCCGGCAACAAAACCGAACGACGCTTCTTGCAGCCCACTATCGCCGAGCGACACAACATAGACCATCCGACGCATTGTTCGATAATCGATGTACGTTGTTAAGCTCATTTTAGTCCTCGTGTACTTTCAACTAGTACTGTCGAAAACACAAAACTGACCAGGTGAAGGCGAGGCGCTTCATGATTGCCATCGTATCGCACCCTCGAGATCGGCTCCATTTTATCGTATCGAGCGTATCTTAGTCCCACTCTGCCTTTTACGACGGCCCCATCCAAGGAATTGTGATCCGACGCGAAACGAGAGCAGCACCTTGGTGGGCCAAGTTCGTGTGCGACATCGTTACACAGGAGACTGACAACGCACTGAACCAAGGCCAAGGAAGACGTTGTTGAAGAACCAGCTTCATATTTAATCGAGCGAGTAGTAGACTAACGTTATCGCAATACTAGCGATCGAAAGCGTAGTAGCTGACCTAGTATGAGAGACAGCTCTCACAGCAATCAAGCTGATGGTTGTCATAGTTTTGCCACCAACGGGAGGCTGTCGCTGGATTGTTGCCGACTGCACAGTTTACTTGGATGCGAAGATGACGCAACCCTGCAATCCATGAACGATGGCTCTTCCCGCACACTGCTGTAGGTATCAAGTACTCAGCGTGTACTTGCTGGGTAACCAAAGCGTTGGTCTCCCGCACAACCCGAAATGTCCAAGTTTTCCAAAACGATGTTTCGCGAGTGATGGTCAATTTCGATCTGGCCAATCTGCTCCTCTGGCGCGGTTCTACCATCACTCTCACATGTACGGCAACAATCCAGCGACACAACCGCGGACGTCGATATTGCCAGTACGCACAATCCTATTTACACCGTATCATCAACACCTACACTATGAGCTGCACATCGATTCAGCAAGATACCGTCGAGCGCCACCGCGCTAGTGGCAACAAGAATCTAAATCTCTCGCCTCGCTCGCACAACGACAGCACCAAGTCGCCCGCCAAGACCAAGAAAAAGGCACCTGCAGCAACGTCGCCGAAAGCAGAGAAGAAGTCGATGCGCACCGCGACCGACGTCATCCACCGCATCCTTTGGGACGACAACATTACGCAAACCGAGGTCATTGTCGGGTACCTCGATCGGTTTGTTGGTACGGTCGAGCGCAACTTTGCGGCGTTCAACTGGGCCGACATTGCGACCTTGTCGCAGAACGAGACGGCGATCCCGCAGCACCGAATCCAGTACTTTAAATGGCGCGACGAGATCATTTGGGACAAGCGCGTGCGGCTCGACCGCGTCTTTGGCTCGTCTGGTCACGACATGATTGCGTTCTCACCGTCGACGGCCGCCCCTGCACCGTCGTCTGCCGTCGCCGCCGTGACGCCGGCCAATGTTACGTTCCATGCCAACACGGACCGCCCGAACACCTTCTTGTGCTTTCGCATCACGGACTCTAGCGTCGTCGACGCATGCAAGCACGCGCAAGCTGCGATTCTTCGCGGCGACCCGCGACTGGCACCGTCGGCGCTCGCACCAGCGCGGTTTCACTGCACGCTGCTGCTGATGCGCCTCAAGACCCTCGACGAGATTGACGCCGCCAAGCGCGTGTTGGCCGAATGCCAGGGGTTACTGCACACTCTGTGCACATCGAATGTCACATTCGACGGCGTCAGCGCTTTTGGCAACCGCGTCGTCTACGCCAAGGTAGCGCCGCACGACGGACTGCTGACGCTCGTGGCGACGCTAAAA
>NW_008246225.1:64658-65232 GCF_000281045.1 Saprolegnia diclina VS20
AAACTTGAGCCTTCCACGCGGACTAAGTTCTGCTGCGATAGATCCGCCCCTGGCGACGGTGCTGTTGAGGTTGTGCTGTCGAGCGTCAATACGCTGGCTTCGAAAAACATTCTTTTTGCGAAACGAAAAAGGTTGGGAATCGCCTACAGTGAGGTTACCAAGGATCGCAACCTCCTCACTGCGGTATAACAGTATCTATCCGTTACGAAAGGGTGCTCCACGGAGAGAAATATCTACATAACGTCTCCGATGGAGAAACCACTGGTGCCATTCGGCGAGGTGGTAGCTCCATAATATTCAGAAAGCAGTGTACTGGAAGCTCGCAGTTGAAAGAACGCACCGTGGACGCAGTGCATAAACCCGTCGAGAGTGGTCAGACGCATCAACCACGTTGCCATATCGGCGCGCAATTTCATTGGTCTCCGAATGGTACACGGCTGTGAACACCTGTGCCTGGACATATAAACGCGAGTGCCGCCCTTTGCCGTGGCCCTTCAACTCGATCTCGGGCTCGTATTAAAATCCTCGCACGTGATTGGTGCAATCTTGTTGTTCTAACCCCGAAAACACACGG
>NW_008246225.1:65332-76902 GCF_000281045.1 Saprolegnia diclina VS20
GCGATGTTATGGCGACCCAGACGCAGATGGAGACGTTTGCGACCGCCATCGCGACCGAGTCGCACGGTGCGATTCGCGTGCAGGTGGTCTGCGGTTCGATTCCGGCTCCTGGATCAACGTAGCCTATTCAAGAAATGGCCATCGACGCAGGCTAGACCACACCCTTTGTCGTGTAGGAACTACTACACAGATGAAAAAGTCGGACAAGAGTATTTAGTTTCAAATGACTCATTGAATACTAGTCTGGCACCGATTCAAGTCTTATGATTCAAGTCTTATGGCTAGGGTTTTCGTAGGCGCCGAGCGTCTTCGGGGATGAGACCATGCACCACGTTCACCGTCCTCGTGAGTGTGGAATGGAAAAGCAGCAAGCGTTGACCAGACCATGACATTTCGCGCCGCCTTCCTAGTAGGCTGTAACGACTTCAAGCGACGAGCAACTACTCGCATTAACTTGGTCGGCAACAAAATTCGTCTATAATCGAAGCGCAGATGCAAGCTACGTCGCGCGCCTTTGGGTCGTTTGGCTGGACACGCTGAGAAAGTCGCACATATTCTGCTCATCGTACTTGATGCGCCATGTCAGATTGTGCGAGGCGAACAACTCTGCGAATGTCTCGACAGGCGTCGTATCCGAGAGGTCAAGAGCAAGCGTGACGTTTGAGCAGGTTCCGAGCGCGTTAATGAGCTCCCGTGCGCCGTCGACGTCCAAAAAGTCGTTGAATCGGAAGTCCAGCATCAGGCCGGACGCGTGATGCGTGTCGCGCAGGACCTGCGCCATTTCTGTCGCGCCGGCATCGTCAAGACCCGCCCTTGTCAGCCCCACGCGGTGCACGCCGACGTCGATCCATGAGCGCAAGTTCGTTGCGAGCTCCGTGTAGAGGATGTCGGCGTATTCGAGGCCGTACCACGACACTTCGTTGAGGCACGGCGAGGACGAGATCCACTGGAGAAGGCGATGCGCCGCAAGCTCCGAGCACTCGACATTGTCGATGCACACGACACGGAGACTCGTTGTCGTTGCCTCTGCCAGAGCCATCCCGTCTAGCCTGAGCTCTTGCAGCGACGTTAGCTGGGGCAGCGCCGCGCCAAAACAACTGAGGAGGTCCTGCTGACGTCCACGCAGTGTGATATCGAGGTGCGTGATCTTGGCCAAGTCGACGAGACCGAAAAGGCCTTCTACGCGGGCGACATCTTCGGCGTTGATGCTCAGTTGCGTCAGAGCATGGAGCGGAGTGTGCAGCCCCACAAGCATGTCGGCGATGCTATCGGCACCTTGCAGCGTAAGACTCGGCACGGTTGCGAGCGCCTTTGCAAACGCGAGGTCGTCGTCATGGAGAGACCACAGCGGGCCAGCCGAGCTGTACGAGGTGAAGTCAAGCCGGTGGAATCCGATGTGGGTCGTTGGACCCGCGATCAGCCAGGCCGTAATGGCCGCCGACCACATCAGCGCTCGTGCAACGACACTCGAGTAGCCGTCGTACACCCATTCAAGACAACGGATGTGATGCGCCGCCTCCAGCACGGACGTGTGGCACTGGTCGACAGCGTTGACTTGAATGCTGCCGAGATGGTCGCACCGGCGTAGCGCTCGACAGACGCGCGCCACGTCGTCGTCGCTCGGTGGCATCGAAAGGCCGACGCGCGATAGCTTGGCCGGCCATTTGTCGGCGGTCGCACAAAGAAAGTCCAGAAAGGCGGCGCTGCAGGGGACATCGCAGCGCTCAAAATTTCGGAAAAAGACGTCTTCGGCACGGACCGAGGCGATGGCCGGCATCGCAGCCAGTGCGGCGGCACGGTCTTTGCGCTTGAGCCCCAACACTGAGAGGTGCGGCCAGCAACTCGGAGCCTCGGTGCGCATCTCCAGACGCTCCATCAGCCGCTGGAGCGACGACAGCAACGGCGTCAACGGCACGGCCTCGAGCAACGTGAGGACGCCGGCGACATCGTGTATGAACTGCGCAATGTTGATCACGACAGCTTCCACGGTCATGACCGTGTCCATGGGTTGCGACGATTTGGCGACCTTGGCGACCTGAGCGACCTGGGTCGACATTCTGAGTGCGCGCTTTTGCGCTTGCGTGCACTTTTGATCGGGTCGTGGGCGTATCAGGAAGTGCATTTTATCGAATCTGGCAGTTTTGGTTGCCAGCCAATCCACGCGCATGATTTTTGGATGCGTCAATCAAATGTCCTCAAGCGGCTGACCAGGACACGTGGCAACGTGAGAAGGCGCGTGCGTATCGTGTCATATTGCACTTGCATTTCGTGAGCACAACGACTCTAAACGGTTGCTTTGAGCTCAGAGACGCCAGAGGCGGTCGTGCGCCTGTGGTTGGTGTACATGCGAATGACCTCGGACGCAAGAGTAGATGCAGCGCGACGCCTCGCTCGGCCGAAGGCTACGGTGCGGGCGCCTACATCTCCACGATCGCACATCGTTAATCTTTATGTTGACAAGCCACCGACGAGCCATCGCCACGGACAACCCAGTCGACACAACGTTTAAAATATGTATTTTGGGAGGCTTTCTAGATTCGATTTCGCAGGTATTCGGGCTGCAGGCACCCTTGTGCACCACAGTTTTTGATGAGTGCACAGGACGGGACCGTTGGTTGCTGAGCTAGCATGGCTATCGCCCACAACCGCGCTGGCCATTGAAGCCGTCGCTGTCTGCATCGCCCACAATATGAGCTCGTCGACTTGAGCGGCCAGCTTTCTTGAGGCGGTACCGGTGTCCTCGCGTCGACGAGCAGAACCCGACTTTTCTAATCTACGGCGCTATGTATGCACTGCACTTTTCGTACGCTTGGCGGACAGGCAGTTTGCCCTTTAGACAGACGGCGTATGCCCCAAAGTGGGGCCAGACGTTGCTGCCGGCTCCAGGATTCTGGTTCGCAGGATATCTTGACCGATTTCATATTCGAATTTGGCATGTGCGGTATCGTCGCCCACTTGGAGCTGCCGGGTCCCTCGCCTGTTGTGCTGCCGCCGCCCGACCTCGACGCGGCCTTGGGCCTGCTGCACCACCGCGGTCCCGACGGCCGTGGGACGTGGACCGACGCGAACACCGTCGGGCTGGGCCACACGCGGCTCTCGATCATGGACGTGGCCCACGGCGCGCAGCCGCTGCACGCGCCGGACGACGTCCACGCGGTCGTCAACGGCGAGTTTTACGAGTTCGAGGCGATCCGCGCGGCCTTGATTAGTGACGGACACGTCTTTGCGACGCAGAGCGACTCGGAGATCCTTGTGCATCTCTACCGCGAGCACGGCGTCGACGCGCTTGAGCACCTTGTCGGCGAGTTTGCCTTTGTGCTCTGGGACGGCGCGCGCCAGCAGCTATTCTGTGGCCGCGACCGGTACGGCATCAAGCCGCTCTTCTACACCCAAGTAGGCAACCGCTTCCTTGTCGCAAGCGAGGCCAAAGCATTTCTAGCGCTCGGATGGTCGCCGCAGTGGGACGTGCATGCGATTGCGAGCAGCGGGTACTTCTCCGACCAACGCACGCTCTTTCTTGGTGTCAACAAGCTGCCGCCTGCGCACTCGCTGGTGGTGTCGGCCTCGGGGTCGAAGCGTCTCGAGTGCTACTTTCGTCCGACGTTTCCGCACAAGCGCCAAGTCGATCCGCGCTCGCTCGACGAGATGGTTGCTGGCGTGCGCGACCGGCTCTACGACGCGGTGCGCACGCGTCTCCGCAGCGACGTACCCGTGGCCGTGTACCTCAGGTACAGCAGTCTCTCGGACCATGGCACAATGTACTAAACGACTAATGTGGGCGATCGATCTAGTGGCGGCATCGACTCGTCGTCGGTGCTCGGTATCGCACTCGACATTTTGCGTCAAACCGATCCGGATGCGCAACTAGACGCGTTTACCATTTCGTTCACCGACCGCGTACACGGAATGCATGAATCACTTTAGTGTAAAAAATGGTGTAGGAGTACGACGGCGTCGGCTATGACGAAGGCGACGTGGCCGCCCGCACCGCGTCGCACGCGCGCACGCGTCACCACGTGCTCAAGATCACGCAAGCCGACTTGACCGCGGCCTTTGCCGACGCCGTGTGGCACTGGGAAGCACCGCTCAACGATTTCAACGGCGCCGCCAAGTTTCTCCTCTCGCGCTACGTGCGCGACGCTGGTTTCAAGGTCGTCCTCACAGGTCCTTCCTCTCTTTTCACCACTAAGAACCTCAACCTTGAACTAGGTGAAGGCGCGGACGAGCATTTTGCTGGCTACTCGATGTTTTACCCGGATTTCTTTCGGCACGAGACAACGCCGCCTGCACTGCCCACCGCCGACCGCGTCGCTCGCTTGGCGGCGATTGAAGCAACCGACATGAAAATGTGGAGTGCGATCGGCTGTGTGCCTATGTCGTTCGACGACGAAGTCCAAAGCCGAACTCGTCTTGCGAACGTGAGTATTCATCGACTCTTGTCGACGATTTGCGGGCTCCCCAAGCCGCTGTTTCTGCCTCCCATTGCGCCATCGACCATGGACGCGTACGTGCACGCGCTGTCGCCGGATGAGCGGCGTCTGGCGCGGGACGAGTGGCACCCGCTGCACACGGCGCTGTGCCTAGAGACGCGCGTGCACTTGCCCAACTACTTGTGCAACCACTTGGGCGACCGCAGCGAGATGGCGCACTCGATCGAAGGTCGCGTGCCGTTCTTGGACCACCGGCTCACGAGCTACGTCAATGGTCTCCCACCAAACGTCAAGCTCCGCGTCGTCGACGGTACCCTCGTCGACAAGTGGGTGCTGCGCGAAGCCGCCAAGCCGTTCATCTCGGACGAGCTGTATACGCGGCCTAAAAAGCCATTTCTGGCGCCGCCCTGTGACATGGCCGACGACGACGTCCAGTGGCGATTCCTTCAAAATACGATTACGCAAGACGCAGTAGCGCAACTGGGCTGGATGGACTGGGGCTATGTGGTCGCGACCCTCGACCGCTTCCGGACAACGAGCGACCGCCAAGCGTACAACTGCCTCAACATTGTCGCGTCGTTCATCGTGCTGAGTCGTCAGTTCAAGGTGCCCCCGGCGACGCCATTGCAAAAGCAGTAGATCCAAGCTCGTGTTATTTCAAAACGCTCGATGAGTCTCGACGGAGTCCTCGTCTTGGGGCTCTCACAATGTGTGGCGTCCCGACGCCGTGCGCTGCACTAGGGTGGGGTACACGGTAGGGGTAGGGGTGGATGATACGTCCTGTTCTGGCTGAAGTACATTTGGATGCTAGCTATAGGGACTCGGAAGAATGTATACGAATGCTAACTTGCTATCTTGAAGGGTCACACGATAAAGACTAAGTTTTTCTGTTTGCGTGGGCTAGCGCAGCATGACGACGCCGGGGATGATCTTGGCGGTTGCTTCTGGGCCGCGCTCGAGCAAGATGCGGTCGCACTTGGCCTTGAGGAGCGAGTGGACGGCGCGCGGGCTTGCGTCGTTCAAGTAGGCGCGGTAGGCTTCGAAGCGGTCGCGGAGGCTTACGTTCGGGAACTCGAGCGTCACGTGCAACTCACCACACGGCTTTCCCGTCGAATACACTTGGAGCCAGAGCTCGAGGCTCGGGCGGCGGAGGCTCATCACATCCAGCAGCGCAACGCTGCACTTGCCGAGGCGGCCGCCGTCAGCATTGAGAATGTCGACCTCGAGCTCCATGACGAGCGGGTCGACGGCGTCAAAGATGCATGCTTCGTTCCAATGAGCGTGGTCCTGGACCTTGGTTTCGAGTACTTGGCCGCCGACGCGAACGCGGCAGTAGCGCTGCGGCGCACCAAAGACCAGCGGATTCGCGAGGCCCTGGGCGCGATGGACTGTCACGGTGCAGGGCGTCGTGGGGCCGGCCTTGTGCGCGCGCTTCATGCTCGGGTACATTTCAAAGACCGAGACGAGGTCGACAGCCGACGGCTGGACCTCGTCCTGCTCCTCCTCGAGGTCGACAACGCAGTGCTCGAGAATCGCCTTGTACCACTTGGGGCTGTCGTACGCGTCGAGGTCTTCGCGGCCGTGACTCGCCAACTCGAGGAGGAGCTGGCCAAAGGCCGTAATGTCGCCGGCCATGCCGTCCTCGCTCGGCGCCGCTTGGAAGCCCGTGAGCTTGGCGTGCTTCTTGCCGTTGAGTAAGACGTGGTCGAGACGTAGCGCTCCGTGACAGAGGTCCATCTTGTGCAAGTACGAGAGAGCATGGGCGACGCCAAGCGCAATTTGAAACTTGGCGTCCCACGAGAATGCGTCGCGGGGCGTCGACGCCATGTACGAGCGCAAGTCGGTGAGCTCCATGTGCTCAAAGTACAAGGCCGGTCCGATCTCGGCCTTCCACGCCGTCGAGCCGAGAAGACTGACAATGTAGTCGCTCTTGAGCCTACGTCGATGCTGTGAGCCGCATGTAGTACTGCACAGCGGACACGTACAGCGAGAGAAAGGACGCGAGTTGCACAAAGCTCGAGAACTGGCTCGGATCCCGAAGCCTCTTTTGCACGACGGTCTTGCCTTCGATCGTCCCGGCGCGGATGTCGTACGTGGCGCCGTCCGCCAGGACCGACGCCGAAGCAAACTGTCCGAGCTCGATGCGTCGAATCGGCGGCTCCTCGGGCTGTCGCTCGTAGTACCATTGCTGCTTCTCGACCTCGAACGCGAGCCGGTCGCGCTGCAGCTGGTGTTGCTCGTGCTCGACGGCCGAAGCGCGGAGGTCCACGGCCGCGACCTGCTCGTGGAGCCGCTCGATGGTTGCCGAGAGCGCCTGCACGTGCCCGACGAGGAGCTCGAGTCGCTCATGCTCCGAGGGCAGGTCGGCGCTGCATGAGGCGCACTGCGCCAAGAGGATGTTGGTGGCCTCGCCGCAAGCGCTGCATACGACGTCGGCCATCGTGCGAAAAATAGGAAGTCCGCCGCTCACCATCTGGCACGCCCATCATATTGAGGCCAACGTAGGCGCGCTGAACAGTGCAATATTGAATATATACTGAATATGAAGACACTCGACGTCGCCATAGTGAACAGTACGATGGTCGTGCCGCTTGTGCGACTCCTTCATGTCGACCTGTGTCTACCATGCCATCGTACAGAACGACGCGCCCTCGACTGCACCTCATGGAGCATAATGATTGCACTGTCGGAACGGCAATATCTGTCGTGTTGAAGGACAACCAGGGTGCGAAGTGAGATAATATTTGCGCATATGAATATATGATGTGCAGTCGAGTACCAACGTCACAACACTGTCGAGCGGGCCTTCAAGAGCGCGGCGCCCTGGGGATCGCGGTGCACGCTCGTCGCGTATCGTTGCTGGCTGTCGGCAATATAATACCACGAGGCGAGCACGCAGAAGCATTGAATACTGGCGACCACGAGCCAAAGAATGCCCAAGTGCTCCAGTTGCGACTGGAGGTACAAGAGCCACGTGACAAAGCACCTAGTCGCGCTCAATATGGAATATGCAACCGAGCACGCACCCATCGCCCGACGCCATATTGTCTTCGAGACACCGCCCCGTGCTGCCCTGTCCTTCGCCACCAAACGGAAGATCCCAGTCGATCGGGATCGCGCAGTCGGCTGCGACGCGCTCGGACGTTGACTGCGCGCAGAACGCGCCCGACGAAGCTGCGCACGCTGGATGGAGGCTGCGAGCGCAGCTGCGCTTGTTGCTGAACCCGCAGCACTGGCCGTCATTTTGAATCCCTTGAAGCAGCTACAAGGCGCGCTTGCAACTCCGAACACAAGTCTGTAAGGTGTACTTGGCCGGCGGCAACAGAAAAGTCTGGCTCGGTCGCTTGGCGCCACACCCGTTGCCTACACAATATGCAGTTAGATATGGACGACCATGGAGAGACGAGGACCACATGTCGTAGCCTGCGGTGTAGCGGTCGTCACCGAGAAGGGCGGTGCAGGCTTCCGACGATGCGTTCCGGCGCCCCAGCGACGCGCACATATCGAGCTAGCATGTCCTTTGGCCAAGCGGCTCGATCTGTAGTCGTGTACCGCAGGATACGCTGCTTGGTGGAGGAAGAAGCCGCCAAAGCCGAGCTCGAGAACGACCAAGCCCGCCGTCACGAGCATGTACTAGGCGCGTCATGAGAGAAGACGCGAGCCAACGATGAAGCGTACAATCTTGAGGGACGGAGCGCGCTGTGATTGAAGACAACAACGGCCCTGGACAAAGTCGGTCTCGCCGCCATAAACGAGAGAGTATGAACGCACGAAGAAGGCGACGCCGCTAACGAGTCCGCCGAGCACGATCTGGCTCTGCAAAACCGCAAACGTGGCTGAACTCGGATGGATCGAGCGGTATGTCGGCGACGAAATGACCATGTTGCAGCTCAACACCTACAAATCTCAGGTCCCGTGACGCCAACCACGAGGTGCACGGTACCGCGATAGCTACGCCCATCATCTACAGCACGATAAGAACCATAGACGGAAGCCGCGAGCACGTACAAAGGCCATGGCGGCCGACGTGCTCCAGAGCACCGGCGCCCATTCGATGCCCATGATACTATCGTTCCACCAACGACGGTTAGCAAAACGCTCAAGATCGCACGCAAGCGACACGGCAGGATCCTTCAGCGGGAGCGCCTTTTCTCAGCCTGCGATGACCTTGCTCTTCCTCAACACGTTGCACAAGCAGCGTTGAGCGTCCAGCACAAGCACCACCAGCAGCGACATCATCCATCATAGCAAGGCTGCTTGGGACAGCTGCGAGGTAGTAGAATCCGTCAGAACACGGCGAGATCGGCGGTGAGAGACACCATACTCTTGCTCTGGCTTTACGAATTGCGTCCTCGCCATGGTGCGCCGAGATACGCAACTTCGATCGTTACGAATGATGGCGTGGCTCTGTCGTGGGTCTCTCTCACTGAGCTGATTCATTCGGCTTACACTGACTGTCAACAGTATCGATACGGCGAAAAGCTTAGTCAGTCGCCACCTGAAGGCCAACTTGGTGTTCGAAGAAACGCACTACGTCTCTATAGGACACCGACACAAGACGCCGACCAACGACCAACGATCAACGGTGGCACGATGTTGTCGGCGGTGATACGAGGGGTAGAGCGGCGGTGGATGGCAGTTGGCGAGGGCGACGATCAGCTCCCGAGATGGCGCCGTGAGCCCTGTAATATCACACGAGCGGGGAAGCTGAGCGGCTGAGCGGGGATAGGAAAGAAGATGTTGGCAGCGAGAGGCAGCCGGCGAGAGCTGCCGGCGAGATGCTTCCTGTACTGCAATGTTGCTGCAGCATTGCACACAACAGTAGTTCGTACGTTGAGGCAAGTTCTCTGCGGCACCCATATTTCTTATCACGCACAACACGTGTACCGTATGTATGGACCAGGTAGGTCATTTTGAGCCTGCTGCGGGCGACTGCAACGATGACGGTGGCGGGCGACTGCAACGATGACGGTGGCGTCCGACACACGACTCGACGCGCGGCACACTGTGCAAGTCTGTGCGAGAGGGTCTGCCTCGTTCTCGAGGCTTTGCGCCCACCTCATGGGACCAAGCACGCCAGCGTCGCGGCATCGACGGCCACAGCGCTAGCAATCTCGCTCCCTTGCGAGATTCCGACTGCAGTAGCCTTCCACCTCTCTCAATCCTCCCACTCATGCTACACTGGGGTTGACACTGCCCCTTTTGCGGGAAATGATAGCAGGAGCGTACCGTTGGCTTCGTCATTCGACCTGTCGAGGCGCGATGGAAGGGGATATGACCAAAAGCTGGTGCGGCAGAGTAGCCAGCGAGCGACGCAAGATGAGCCAATCAGGGGGCACGCACGGGAAAACTCTGCGCGGCGGTCGTCAATGCAGTGCGCAATGTGGGGGGACCGCTACGGATCGGATACAGCGTGCAGCTGCAAGTACCTAGTCGTCTGAAATGCCGATTCCCCTAATGAGTGCGTATATAATCAATACGATTTAAAGTTGGCCGTATTTTTATACCCATCTGTGCGAATTCGAGAAAGGACGCCTGCGCGCGGAGCGGGGGCAGCGTTCCTCACTTGCCAACTTGCTTCAAGCAACCGACTTGCCTACAACACCATGCCCGTCTTTGAGTCGATTCGCTACCTCCCGACTCACGAGCTGCGCAAGTACTTCCGCTACCCGCTCAAGGAGGCCGCCAAGCGCTTGCGCTCGTATGAAGGCGCCGTGATCCGTCTTTGCCGCCAGCGCGGCTTCCCCAAGTGGCCGTACCGCCAGCTGGCCAAGTTGAGTCGCAAGATGCGCTTCCTCGACAACGTCATCGCCAAGATGGAGGACGGGCCGACGGTCCAGGTCGCGGCCCGCCGCGCGCAGCTCAAGGCCCAGTACAACGCGATCAAGTACTGGGACCCCAACACCTCTCGGACGTCCTTCACAGCGCTCATCGACACCGCCGACTGTGAGAGCGACGACGCCGGTAGCTACGACGACGGCAGCGTCTACACCAACAGCGACGACCAAGCCCAGAAGAGCCATGAGCCGTCCAAGATGGCTATTTCCTTTATCCTCCATCTCTAGTTTTGCATCAGTTCTGTCTGTAGTGTGTTTTTGTCCATGTCCGATGATTATAATTCCAACCTATTTTGCATTTTACTGCACACGTCAGCGCTAAATGTGTTGCTCACTGGTTGCTTTATTGCGTTAGCTTGCGCCTCGGAACCCAAGCTTGTTGAACCTGCCAATTGTGAAAATTCCGACATTCATCCAGGAAAAATACAGCATATGGGGGCTAAAATAGCGGATATCGGTAACCAAGACATATGTTGATAATATCATGAATGCCTGTCAAATCCTGGGCGATGCCGCGCCACCACATGTTGTTGTCGAAGTAGGTCGTATAATAGATACGTAAATCTACGCTAAATAAAATTGTCGGACTTTCTTCGTTGTGTAGGCGCTGGTGACCACCACCCACATGAAGTTTAAAATGATATTATCATTTTGAACTACATGTGGTGGCGCGGCATCGACCAGGATTTTCACTGCATTTATCAACGCCCCTTGTGTGCTTTGATGCGTGTACCAAGTTGACTTGTCGCAAGCGACTTGGCATTGCCCAAGCGCCAGAGCTAGGATCACCTATTGCGCGTGCTTGCTCTCAACGGCATTTCTGCCTGTCGACGACAAGCCACCTCGCCCTTCTGCACCTGACATTTATGAGAAAAACCTATATTCTTTCGAACTATTTTCGTCATCGTTATAATGTCGTCCGTGTGGGCGACACCCGCCCTCGCGACGCCGCGACACCGCGTGGTCTTCAACAAACCGTCCGTCTTTTTCACAGCGCTGCTCGTGCTCAACGTCGTTCTCATGTACCCTCGCCCTCCCTCTTCGTCTGACTCGAGAGTTACTGCTCAATAGGCCACTAAAGGCGTACATCTCGGAGCCGTTTCCGTCGACAAGCACCGTCGCCGTGGCGATACCGTTCGACTGCGACACCAACTTTACAGCGTGTGCACCCCGCTTGTTGGCTTTTTTTCGCGACCAGCGACCGCGCTTGTCGTCGGCGACGCCCCAGCTCTCCTCGAACGAGTGGGATATGTTTCGAACGCCATTTGCACTCCCGCCGCCAAGTGGTCGAGTGACCCCCGAG
>NW_008246225.1:77002-77519 GCF_000281045.1 Saprolegnia diclina VS20
CCGCAAGATTCAGAAAGCAGTGTACTGGAAGCTCGCAGTTGAAAGAACGCACCGTGGACGCAGTGCATAAACCCGTCGAGAGTGGTCAGACGCATGAACCACGTTGCCATATCGGCGCGCAATTTCATTGGTCTCCGAATGGTACACGGCTGTGTACACCAGTGCCTGGACATATAAACGCGAGTGCCGCTCTTTGCCGTGGCCCTTCAACTCGATCTCGGGCTCGCATTAAAATCCTCGCACGTGATTGGTGCAAACTTGTTGTTCCAACCCCGAAAACACATGGCGGGGTCGTTTTATAACTCGGAATCATTTCGATGGGTTGCCGTCCCTCGGTACGAATCAAGCAACAATGGAAGAGCTGGGACATAGACGCGCCAGACGAGTTTAAATGGTACCATCCAAAGCTCACACTTTCCAATTTCCCACAAACCACAAGCATCAACGATGGCGTCTCGCACACTCTCGACCAGCAGTCGCCGCCACCTCCACCTCAAATACTCGGACGAATGCGTCA
>NW_008246225.1:82745-83255 GCF_000281045.1 Saprolegnia diclina VS20
TACTTCCTGCAGCTGCCGTTTGCCATTTTCTTTTCGTCGGCGCAACAAGAGGCAACCTTAATTCTTGCTTCATTCCAGAACACATGGTCCAAGTAATAATATTCAAGCACTATTTCGAGTGGAATAACGCCGAGTCCTCCTTCGCGTTGCTTTATCTCTCGGATACCTCGCGCGCTCGGGCTTAAGGTCCGCGGGGGAAGGGGGTGGGTATGGTCGGGCAATTTTGTAGAGCGAGACGAAGCCTTAACACGCGGGGTGAAGGGGTATTTGGGGTAAGGGAGTGGGGGATGGAGGCAGGAGGTGTTGTTTTATTATTACCAAACTTCGTTTTCGAAGTCGTAGAAGAGGGGGTGTCCCAGGTGTATAAACCAATCATGGGACGTTAAAACGCATGGATTTAACAGGTGGTCTGGAATGGATCAACAATTATAATAAGGCTACCTGCGCAACAAGCGCTCGCTGCTCAAGTCGCGTCGCGTGACATCAACGCGTCCGCGTTCATCACAACAT
>NW_008246226.1:0-1713 GCF_000281045.1 Saprolegnia diclina VS20
GAGGCTCGCCTGCCACGTTCCCAGTGTGGCATATCTTGATGTGCACGATGAAATACGAAAATCTCGACGGTATATTTCGGCGCAAAATACGCAACATGTCATGAGCCCAAGCGACGTGGCAGGTCGTACTCGGCATTTGGTTTGGCCGAGACCCGCAGAGCATCACAGTCGCCGACTATGTACGCTCGATTGTCTCGCACGAGCACCTGGCGAGGCTGGTGCAGGCCTCACATTGGCGCTCCCACGGTGTTTGGTCGCGTCGGGCAGCAAGCCTGGCAGATGCTACGCCATCTCACGCATCGGACGCGCTGGAATCAACGATGTCGCAAGATGCACGCTCCCGACGACGCGCTGCCAGAACACGCCTGTGTCCGGTACGTCACTTTGGACTGTAGCTCACACCCGACGACTGTACCTCGAACGTGCATCCCGACGACGGACGGCATGACAAAGTACTGTCGGACGATGGACTCCAGCATGTTGAAGAACTGTTGGTCACCGACGTTCAGCACACATCTAGTACGTAGGTCTTAGTAGGTGGAGTCTTTAGTCTGTGTGAAGATTTCTAGAAAAAAAGAAAAAAAAGAAAAAAAAGAAAAAAACGCGTCATGCGACCTTGTCGTAGTGGTCGCCGGGCATAGGGAGCGCCAGTGTTCCTGTGTTTCTAGCGCTACTTGGGACCTTAACCCGTACCAGAGACGCACGTAGCGCCAAATTCCATACCAAAGAAAATGCATTGTGCACAGCCCAGCGCAAAGACGATCGACACAATACCGTGTAATGAGACCAGGTTCTAGCGTGCGATACCAACTCCCATGACCAACTCCCACGTGCTGTAACGATTCAATCCACTCCAAGGAAAAATAATTCAAGGGAAATGTCATGCTGAGAGGTCTACCAAAATGCAGTATCGCTGAATGGCCATCATCAGAGTCGTTTTGATCCGAATCGATGCTCGATATTTATTCAACGCTTTCTCTAGAAACAAGCGCAAGCGATCGAGGTGCTCGTCGCACGCAACACGGCCGAGGACATTTCGTTGCGGTGCGAGCCGGAATACTGCAACGAACAGCTCAAGCAACTGCAGCAGACTGCAGTTAACTGCCAAGATGGAAACGTGCGTGAAAGTTGCGTGTAGGAAGTGCTGCACGTCGACGCCCTCGCTCAAAAAGACGAGATAATTGCGACGCTGTCTGCTGAGAAGGCAAGGCGCGCCAGCAAGCGATCGTGGATATTATCAAGGCCATGCATTTATGACCTTACCATGCAGCGTGAAGTTGCTCAGAGCCACATCCGCACGCGACGTGCTCAGGTTGTCCAACACAAAATGATGCTGTCTAAAAATACGCCATCACATATACCGGTATCTCGCTGCTCAAGCGCGACAAGGAAGTGCTGGAAAATGAAAGCAACGTTGGCACTGCACGAGCCCATAGTTATCAAGTTGAAAGATCGAACTATCGACTGATCAATTCTATCAAAGGAACAATAAATCAATTGAGCGTTCCTGTCCCAGCGGGCGCGGAAGGTACTCGTTTTTAGAGGTAACGTGTGGGCATCGACTTGACACAAACCCTCATGCCCGGTACAGTATCAGCTACTGGTACCGGTATGCCACCACTGACGATTCGATAAAACTTGCTCCATACGGGGCATATCACCCAGTATAATTTATCTCCCTCGATTCATCCTTCCGGTTTCAGTACAAAACAT
>NW_008246226.1:2508-3198 GCF_000281045.1 Saprolegnia diclina VS20
TGGTCGGCTGCGACGGCTGAACGAGCTGCAACGTCGGCAGGTTGGGCAACGGCGAGTGCGTGAGGACTTGGGTCTTGTCTCGGTTGAGCTTGAATTCCGAGAGGCTGCAGAAGTGGTCTACGAGCGCGACTCATGCCCACCGGTACAGTATCAGCTGTGCCCATCACTGACGATTCGATAAAACTTGCTCCATATGGTGCATATCACCCAGTATAATTTATCTCCCTCGATTCATCCTTCCGGTATGCTCCCACGGTGTTGGGTCGCGTCGGGCAGCAAGCCTGGCAGATGCTACGCTACCTCACGCTTCGGACGCGCTGGAATCAACGATGTCGCAAGATGCACGCTCCCGACGACACGCTGCCAGAACACGTTTATCCCGTACGTCACTTTGGACTGTAGCTCGCACCCGACGACTGTACCTCGTACGCGCATCCGATGACGGACGGCATGACAATGTACTGCCGGACGATGGACTCCAGCATGTTGAAGATCTGTTGGCCAACGACGTTCAACACACATCTAGTACGTAGGTCTTAGTAGGTGGAGTCTTTAGTCTGTGTAAAGATTTCAAGAAAAAAAGAAAAAAAAAGAAAAAAAAACGCGTCATGCGACCTTGTCGTAGTGGTCGCCGGGCATAGGGAGCGCCAGTGTTCCTGTGTTTCTAGCGCTACTTGGGACCTTAACCCG
>NW_008246226.1:3298-10104 GCF_000281045.1 Saprolegnia diclina VS20
GCATATCACCCAGTATAATTTATCTCCCTCGATTCATCCTTCCGGTTTCAGTACAAAACATCGAGGCTAGAACGCTTGCTTGATGAAAGCATCTTGCCAAGCTGGGCAGGTATCGCTGAACCATTGACGGCAAAAGCACCAGGAGGTCGGAGGTTGCTTCTCCACTGTCACACGATGCACCAGTTCTTTGCACGCGATTGCAAGCCAACTTGAATCACGTCAGCACTTTCGCTGGAGTGTGCGCATCGTAACAGAGCCATGTTTGCAGGAGCCCGACGAGCCGACGAGCTGAGCCGACTCGGCCAGAACACAACCGGTTTGAATGTGAGCACGCCGGCTTCCCGGCGACACCACACCACCCGCAAGCTTCACAATGAACCACGCTTTGTCGTACTAGACGGAACAGCTGGTACACCGCAGCCCCACATTCCTCACACATTGTCTGGATGTTTGGATCCTCGTTCGAGCTGATTGATATGAAAATCCACACGTTGTGTAGCGGAACAGATGAGCGGAACGTCATGAGCAGAGCTCTGAAACGACGCATCTTTCTTGCCTCGTAGAGTCCGCCGTCGCCCGACCGTACAGTGTATTGACGAAGTGATCGTGTCTGCCAGCTGTGTGTGCAATGCACTGGAACCAAGCCAGCCTGCAATCCCATACAAAAAGTGGTCAGCAGCTTGCCACGTGCGTTGAAGTGCAAACATCACATTGCATTTTGCCAGCATGGGGGCTGAACAGAGCTCCTTCAAGGATCTACCGGCGGCGAAGCCTGCGCCCGAGCCCATGCCGATCCTCAACCCGGACCAAGTGCTCATCGCGCAGCTCAAGCACGAGCTGGAGCAGATCAAGGCCAAGTACGAGGAGGAAACGCTTGCCCACGCCTCCGAAGTCAAGGACCTCACACTCCAGCACGAGCTCGAGCTCGAGCTCTACGCTGCCCAAATTGCGGAAGCTCGGCGCTTGGGCGGCGTGGCAGCTGCCGACAGCGACGCCACCGTACAGCGCTTCGCCGAGGAGCGCGCGACGCATCTCATGCAGCAGCGCCTCAACTCGATCACGGAAGTCGACGATCTCAAGTTCGAGCACATCACAGGTCCCCTCGGCTTCGAGAAGCGCGACTTTCCGTTCGCGGAGCTCAAGCCCGGCCGCATCCATGACGGGACGCTTGTGCTGCGCATCCAGCTCGTCGATGGCTTCAAAGGCAACAAGGACGTTCTGGAGCGCTTCAAGAAGACGCTAGCCATCATGCAAGCGTACGTCCTACTGCTACTGTAGCTTCATTGCACTGACTCCATGTCTTGTAGGCTCAACGGCGGCGACGGCACGCTCCTGCGCCTCATCGGCGCCTGCAACATCAACTCGGACGACCCGATCGCGTACGTCGAGTACGTCACGGGCATGCCCCTCAGTGAGTACCTCATGAACAAGCAAAACGCGACGTGGGCCGAGAAGCTCTGGATCGCGTCGCAAGTCGCCAAGGCCATTGTCCATATTCACAACCTCGCCGTCATGCACCGCGACGTCTCGTGGTCCCGCGTCTTTGTCGATGCGACTGGCAACGTCAAGGTCTTTGCCGGCCTCAAGATGCGCCAAGTCCAGGCGTACGAGTCGTACCTCACCGCTGGTATCACGGAAGCTCGGTGGGGCGCCCCCGAGACTCTGGCAAAGACCGAGGACAGCGACGACAGTGGCGCCACGACGTACACGGACAAGATCGACATTTTCGGACTTGGTCTCATTCTGATCTCGCTCGTCACCCGTGACCTCCCGTTCACGCACGTCATGAGGACCACTGGGCGGGCGGATAGCCCCATCGATGACAACCTTGTCGCTGCCCGGCTTAAAGATCCTGTGGAGGCAATCAAAATGCTCGCGGAGCCGTTCGACGTCGACTATGCATGCCCGTCTGAAGAGTACAAGACACTCGCACTCGCGTGCATCCGGTACGACCCCGAGCGTCGGCCGACGGCGCCCGAAGTCGTCCGCCGGCTCGAGACGATCCGCCAAGCGTACAGCGGAGGGACCATCCAGACGCCCGACCACGCCAAGGTCGACCTGACGATCGAGCTCCTCAAGATGTCCGGCGTGCAGAGCCCAAGTGCGTTTGGGTCGCCGTTCGACGTTTGGTGCGAAATCAAGATCGACGACGAGAAGCACGACGCGATCGTGCTCCCGTCCATTACTGGCAACGTCACGCACGTTTTCCGGCAGTTCGAGACGCTGAAGGACATTGAGCCGCTCGCGCATACGGTCGAGTTCACCCTCAAGACGAAGCACTTGTTGCGCACCAAGACGATCGGCAAGATCTCGATCCTGCTCATGAACCTTCTTACGCTCGGAGGCAAAGAGTTGACCTTGACGGCGCGCCGGATGAGAAAGGTACACATCTTCAAGGACGGTGACATCGTTGGCTCCTTGGAGATTGCCGTCACGTTTGGCGAGCGTCTCCGCGGGTACCTTGAGCTCTTTGAGCAGCAGACGACCGTGTTTTTGCGCAACACCGATGAAGACGAGTCGTTGGCGGTCGATCTCCGCAAGAAGCGCGACTTGGCCGTCAAGGTATTGCTGAGCGGTGCGCCGTAGTTTGCACATCTGTGATTCGTATCAACTTGATAAAAAGATCGTACACTCGATGGCTTCGGCGCCAAAACGGAACATGGGGCGACCACAAAAGTTGCCAAAGGGGTATCTACCTGTACTAAAAGGCGCTGGTTTAGCAACCATGAATAACATATTCTTCGTACCAAAAAAATCAACTATAAATTTCCAATCGTATCAAGTTGAAACACAGAAAGATACTGCTACGGCGCATCGCGCAAGAGCGCTTGCGCCACCACGTTGCGCTTCTCGTGTACGTCCGCCGTAACGTCAATGGCATTGGCAATATGCGCTTCGTAGTCCTCGAGGCGCTCTCGGAGCTGACCCCGAAACGCCACCGAGAGAGCCACTTTGCCGATCGTGTCGCCGTCCTTGCCGTAGCCATAAATGTCGCAGACCTTTTCCCGGGGCGCCGAGAGACTGCGCGGATTGTTCTCAGCTTTCAGAAACTCAACGAGCGGGATCGTGGCCTTCCCGACATGACGGCCCCCAAAGCTCGTCCCGAATGGGGCGATGTCGTAGCCAGGCGTCTTGAAAATGAGTTGCAGCGTCCAATCGACCGGGTCAATGTTGTCGAACGTTGTCTCTGAATCAAAAATGTGCGACTTTGTTCCTTCCTTCTTGTTCGAGAACTTGACGGGCTTGCGGCTTGCGTCGTCGACGCTGACCACGCACTCGAGCGCGTACGCGTCGCCAAACGTGGGCTCAAACGTCATGGCGAATGTGTTGTGCACGGCCACAGCAAGATGGACCGTCGCATCGCTCTTCGTCACGGACAATGGACCACCGTACGACAGCAGCATGGCTTCAAGGCGGCGGACAACTTCGGGTGCCGTGGGCCGACGTTCCGGGTCCAGCTGGATGCAAGCAAGCGCGAGGTTGTTGTACTCGTCGGACGGAGAGTCCCCAAAGTCGCTCGTCACAAGCTCTTGGGCACGCTTCGGGTCTTGAAACCACCGGCAAAGCAAGTCGTCGTCGAGATGCTTGCCCTTGGGCGTCAACACATGCATAAAGGGGAGGTCGCGCGTGACGAAAGCGATGAGGAGCAACCCGAGGCCAAAGATGTCGATCTTGTCATCGTACGATACGGCGTCGGTCGTTGCAAGTGTTTCGGGAGCGCTCCACCGCGCCTCCGTCACATTGTTGGTCATATGTTGGTTTTGGTTCCGTATCGCGCATTTTGAGACCGGGAAATACCTTGACGTGACCGGTTGCATCCACGTAGACACACAGCCACGAGAGGTCACGGTGCATCACGGCGAGGTTGTGCATGTGGGCGATCGCCGTGGCGACTTGGACCGCAATGTGGAGCTTCTCGGACCACGATGCATCGGTTTTGGAGCACAAGTAGCGCTGGAGGGTCATGCCCGTCACATACTCGACGTACGCGACCGGGTCGTTCGATTCGAGTTGATTGGCACCGAAAATGCGCAAGAGCGAGCCGCCGCCGCCTCGGAGTCTACGAATTAGATATGAGACCGGGCTAGTCCTTCTCGACTATGTAAGGAAATACGCTTGCATAATGGCCATGGTTTGCTTGAAGCGCAAGACGACCTTTGCGTCCTTTTGGAATGCGGGCTTGAGCTGGATGCGCAGCGCGAGGTCGCCGCTTTGAAGCCGGCCTGGCGTAAGGACTGCGAACGGAAATTCTTTCTGCAGCAACAAGCCGGCTCCCTCGAGGCTTTCGAAAGAAGCGGGGTCGATATGCGGCACAGAGCTGAGGCGCAGGTGCATAAGAACCATTGCGCGCGCGTTGGAGGCTGGCATGGGCCGCGGTGGTGACGTCCCGAATCCGCTGGAGCGCTTCACGATGGTCGCGAACCAAGCGAGCCTTGTCCTCGCGTTCGTGCTTGAGCTGAGTCTCAAGCTGTGCGATGCGCTGCTCGGCCGTGAGCTCTGGGACGAGCAACTCGACCTCGGTTGCGTTCGTGTTGACGTCAACCGGCGTATTGATGATGAGCGCACTCAAGTTGCCGCCCATCGTGCAAAAGGAGAAATGAGGAGATGCGTCCGAGCGCGAGGTGCCGTGCGCAGGTAATATTTACGTGATACTTGATACTCCCGTTGATATGTCGCGTAGCATTTGATAGTATATAACACGTAGTAAGTAATCCATACCCGATACACTGTATTGCATTTGATTATTTTGATCCAGTGGATACATTGCACATCAGGTTGGATCCTATTCACTGGTCACACCTCTCATACTGGAGTCGGCCGTAGCCTGATAAGACTGCACCCACCCACACACCCACACCAAACCACATGTCTCGAATTCTATCAAGTTGATACAGTCGCAAGAGTTTCATGGGCGGCGAGCGCGGAGCGTGACCTTGCCGCCCACAGTTTCGCCCGTGACGCCGTTGGCTCGCTGGCCAAAAACAACAAAATCCAAAACGACTGCGCATGCTCATCAACAGAACTCCACGATTCTCTCCAAACGAAAAACACTGGCGCAGAAGGTAAGCATCCTCCTTTTTAGAGGTTATGTGTGCACTTGAACTTGATACAAACGCCCATGCCCATCACTGACGACATGATAATAAGCATCTCACCGTTGGTATCATGGAAGCTCGGTGGGCGCCCCCGAGACTCTGGCAAAGCCGGACAGCGTCGACAAGAGCGACGACGGCGCCACGACGTATACGGACAAGATCGACATCTTTGGCCTCGGGCAGATTCTCATCTCGCTCGTGACGCGCGATGTCCCGTTCGGATACGTCATGAGGACCACTGGGCGGGCGGATAGCCCCATCGATGACAACCTTGTCGCTGCCCGGCTTAAAGATCCTGTGGAGGCAATCAAAATGCTCGCGGAGCCGTTCGACGTCGACTATGCATGCCCGTCGGAAGAGTACGAGACACTCGCGCTTGAGTGCATCACGTACGACCCAGAACGCCGGCCTACGGCGCCCGAAGTCGTCCGCCGGCTCGAGACCATCCGCCAAGCGTACGGCGGCGCTGGCTTTACGACGCCCGATCTTGCCAAGGTCGACCTCACGGAACCACCGGTCAAGACATCGGGCGTCCTCTACGTACCAAGTTTCGGGACCTCGCACGACATTTGGTGCGAGATCAACGTCGACGACACGAAGCGCACGCCGGTCAAGAGCTCCGTCGCGACCGGCGGCGCGTTGCATCGTTTTATGCCTGTGTCGACGACGATTGCCAACATTGAGCCGCTCTCGCACACTCTCGAAGTCCTCATCAAGACCCAGGTTTTGCTTTTCCCCAAGACGATCGGAAAGGTCTCGATTCCGCTCAGCGAGCTCCTCACACTGGAAGGCGACGACAAAAGCTTGACGGCGGTGCGGACGAAGCAGGGCCCGATCGTCCATGAAGGCGACAACATTGGTACCTTGGAGTTCCGGATGGTGTTTGGACCGCAGATTCGCGGGTACCTCGAAGTCTTTGAGCGGGAGACGACCGAGTTCCTGAAAAAGGCCATTGCCGGGCCGAAGACGCTCGATCTCTCCAAGAAGCGCGACGTGGCGGCCGCGGCGTTGCTGGCCAGTACGCCCAAGACCCCGTAGCTGTACATAATGTGGTGTGTATTACCAAGTTGATACTAATATGAAGTTGCGCTAGCTAGCGGCAATGAACTCTTTAAGTAGCAAGCGACGCCAAACGGCATTGCACTGCTTGCGCATATGGCCGAGATCGTCCTCAAGATCGCATCGCCGTTGCTGTGCACCAAGACGATCGGCAAGATCTCGATCCCGCTCATGAACCGTCTCACGCTCGAAGACAAAGAGTCGTCGTTGACGGCGTTGCGCAAGACGACGTTGGTGACTCCTTGGCTATCGCCTCCGCGGCTACCTCGAGCTTTATGGGCGGCAGACGACTGCGCCCTTGCGCAACACCGACGACGGTCGATCTCCGCGACTTGGCCGCCGCAGCGTCGCTGAGCGGTCGCGATGGTTTGCCTGTGATTTTTGTATCAAGTTGATAGTTCGAAACCTTGCATTTCTACTACAATTGTATGTACATGTACTCGAGTCGCACTTCAAGGTTCACCACCAGACAATATGCGTTTGTGCAGCGAGTACTCACTTGTGAAATGTCTGCTTGCATCGACTAGAGGCGACGTCAAGGAAGCATGCGACCTCCCCTCCGTACTACCTCTAACATCGTGCGCCAAAGTCGCGGTCAATTTACTGTGGCATGCCATTGCATATGAACAAGGAACGAGGTGCACAGACCGC
>NW_008246226.1:12616-13250 GCF_000281045.1 Saprolegnia diclina VS20
ATGTGTGCACTTGAACTTGATACAAACGCTCATGCCCATCACTGACG
Organism: Saprolegnia diclina VS20; assembly: GCF_000281045.1. Taxonomy (NCBI): domain Eukaryota; phylum Oomycota; class Saprolegniomycetes; order Saprolegniales; family Saprolegniaceae; genus Saprolegnia; species Saprolegnia diclina. The sequence goes on from NW_008246226.1 coordinate 12,664, forward strand.
ACATGATAATACCAGTTTTGTATGGTCCTGATATCATCTTTCCGCTGTCACCTTCAAATATCAAGGTGAGAACGTTTTTTGATAAAAGCAGCGCCACAGAGTACTCAAGCATGTTGCTGCCTTATCGAGGTCGTTGGCAGGCATCGCTGGACTGTGGACGGCAAAAGCACCAGAGCTCCGAGGTGCAGCTCAGAATGGGACTGTCGCCAGACAAGCACTGTAGCTGTTCTTGGCACGCGATTGTCAAGCCAACTTGACTCTTTCAGCGCGTTCTCTGGAGCGGTCTGGTCGCAACGAGCCATATTATCAATGTACAGTGCAGGTACGTGGGATCGAAGTGGTGTCAAGCCAAGTGTTTAGCTCCAGCGTAGCCAAGCCAATGCGAACTTCACTTTGCATTTTGCCAGCATGGGGAACTATCCAAGCATCCCCGAGGACAAACCGGTGGCTAAACCGATGGAGGCTGCGCCCGAGACACCCGAAGAGCACGCCGAGCGGCTATGTACATGTACTCGAGTCGCACATCAAGGTTCACTACCAGACAATATGCGTTTGTGCAGCGAGTACTCACTTGTGAAATGTCTGCT
>NW_008246226.1:26133-27205 GCF_000281045.1 Saprolegnia diclina VS20
GGGGACGACGTGCACCCGCGTCGTGGGCATCGCCTTTCCCGATGGATTTATTACGACTAAAAATACGACAACTATGATTAGTACTGGTCGATTGAACGCAGAGCATCAATGGCGAGGGGTATGGTGTTTTCAGCCTCCGGCTTGTCGCGACGACATTAGCCGTGCATTTGTATGTATTAGAGAGTTTGCGAAATTTCCTATTATCGTTGAAAATTATACTTCGCGGGATAATAGGAATCTGACTAGATAATTTGCGTTTGCGAAATCTGCGACCCAAAAAAATTATACTACCGCAGGGTATGCATTCGGCGAGAGGTTCGGGTCGCGAGCCACTCGTTCGCGCTGGTGCATGCGACCGCGGAAGCGCGCGGACATGGACAGTCGCGTGGAGCGCTCATGTTTCGTGTGATGCGATCAACCCATCTACTATCAGGTTTCCGACTCAATAACTCCTCTAGCGCCTCCTCGTTGTCGCCCACGCAACCGGGATCGTGCGTGGGCGCTCCTCCTCGCCTGGCGACGCGCCTCGAAGCGCAGAGACCGCTGCGCGGAAACAAGGCGCCGAGTATGTTCACGGGCCAGATGCGCAACTTCCTCTACCTCTAGATGATGTCGGTGGTGCCCGCAAGCGACCGCTGAGGCGATGGCACGGCCCGCGCTCTGGACGTCCTTCGTTGTCGGCCCTGCAACGCAAATTGGCAATTGAAAGCGTCGGTGCCTGGTTGGTTGAAACGCCTCCTATTTCATCCAATGGGCATCACTGGCCTTTTTTCTGTCAGAGCTTATTTATTGGCCGTCGTGTCCGATATCAATTCCCACAAATATCTCACTTTGACAGGTTTTTTGGAGTTATTATCGAAGGCCTCCGGAGGCCGTATTTAGTATCGAATTCTATTATCGAATATTCTTTTTCACAGTGACCTCTGAGACTCGATCGAGATAATATAATTTTTTCGATAATTTTGAAAATCGCAAACTCACTATTATCCGGATTTTTCGATGGGAGGGTGGCCGCGGGCAACAAAAGTTCAGTGGTCCCAGCTATAGCGCCAACTAGGATGGTTTCAATACC
>NW_008246226.1:27881-41948 GCF_000281045.1 Saprolegnia diclina VS20
AAGCTGACGCGCGCCGAGATCGCAGCCAAAGCTCGCGCCCACCACCAGGCCAACACCATGTTATATGCCCTACGGCGCTCGTCGTTGAAGCACTCGCGGTCGTCGACGAGCTGCTCGATTGCTACACTACTACTACTTTGACGTGGCGCTGGTTCATGAGGCGTCGCCAACGTTCTTCACAAGCTAGCCCCTCGATCCCGCAACGCAATGAACGGTGGTCAGTCTATTATATCCTCTCAACCATCGGGCGATATCGCTGCGAGTTGAAGGACAACTTGTTTGGGACAATTGGCTTACTTGGTGTTCCCGCTCAAGTGAACCGGTTCATGCTTCAACTTGAAAAGTGGGATTCCGTGCGCGGTCGAGTCGTCTTCAGATCAAAGCGCCAAACGGCTCTGCTCGTTCCACAACGACCAAGCAACCACGGCGGTTTTCAGTGATCTAAATTGGCACATGTGCGATGGCCAAGGTGGCTGACACGCAAGCCGCTATCCTAGCAGTCGCTGCGCAGAGACAGCAGTATGCCGTGTGCTGGAGCCGAGCTCCCTTTCTCCTGAGCCTGATCATGCTACTCAACCTCGTAGCCATGGTACTCACCACACTTGGGCCGCGAACACCCTTTCATACAATTGTTCTAGCCATTGAAAGCTTACGTGACCGAGTTCTTGCCGTGGACGTACATGCCACCGCCGGCACCACTCGCCTCGACCAACTTTACGCTCTTCAACGCGTCGACACTGGAGCTTCTTCAAAGACTATACAACCGGAGTACGCTGCCTCTGCATGCGACATACCATGAAGACGCAACGGGGTACGTGCTCCGAAAAACGATCAAACCGCGCATCACGAGTCTCGATGCGTGTGCCTCTGAAGTCATTCCGGGCCTGCCCGGCGCGATCTTCTATGGCCCGTCCTTTTCGCGACTAATTTGTGCGATGGCCATGACCGAAAATGGCACTGCGTGGGACGGCCGTGGTAGCTGTATGGACCAAACGTTCTTTGCGCAGCCGTGGATCTACCAATGTCTTTGGCTCACGGGCGGCGACGACCTTGCACTCAACGCTTCGGCGCCCGGGTATACGCTCACGTACGCAGCCCGTCCGTACCCGATGGCACTATGGTGCTCCGCCAAGTTTGTTTACCGGGCGATCACAACCGTGTATATCGCGCGACTTGTCTGGACGCGCTACTACGTACACTGCACCGCGCTCGCATCTTCATTGGCCGTCATGGGACACCGACCGTTTGAGGTCAAAAACTCGGCTTCTCTCTGGCGCTATGAGGTTGTGCTGGGGGACCCCACGGCGATGGTGCTAACAGACCCTCTTGTCGCCTTCTTGCTTTGTGTCGACATTGGCGCGAGCTACGACACATTGACGTTCGCTGTGCTTCGAGCCTCGCAGAGCGCAGACATTTATGTCATGTTGATTGCATTTCTGTACCTCTCTCGCACCGTACGTCCCCCGCTTTTACTGTCAAGATGGTCAGTAAATGAAAATGGATATTGTAGGTCTGGGTGCCGTACTTGGCCGTCGCGACGACGACGCTCGTCGTGAAGCGGTACCACAAGGAACACACGTTTGCTCAAATCGACCCGACGGCGCTGGCCATTGAAACAGCGATGTATGGGCCGGCGCTCACGTGGTGCATGGGCAACGTCTCTATCCTCTTGCAGTTGTACCAGTACCTCGGTCGCGCTGTGGTCCCAACGTCGGACCAAGACGCCAAGTTTGAAGCTGTGCCCGATGTCGCCGTTTATTTTGTCTCGCTCGCGTCGTTGCCACTAGTTTATGGTTTTGGTCGCGCACGCTGGCGCCGTACGTCTGTAGTTTACTGCTACGTCACTATGACGCATGCATGTAGGGGCCATGATAACGCCATCGGCAGCGTACGCCAGCTTTCGCTACAATCCGTGGAAGAACCGAGCTCTCTTGGCGTTTGTGGGGTGCATTGATCCGCAATTTCGATCCCCGCACTCGATGGCCGAGCGCGGCGGATCTGTCTACGCCCTTTTTGAAGCCAATCGGCAGTACGAGAGGTGCCCCGGCATCAGCTTCCGCGCGACCGACTGCTTTGTCTTGTGCTATCGAGACGGCATTCTCAGGGAGCGCTTGCGGCTCACGCTCTTGTCGACGCTCGATCGACACAAAGGCGATGCTTTGCTCGCTGTTCCAAGCAGCGCCGTTCCATCCTTATACTGCGTCAACACACTGGAAGTCGCGACATTGGAAACGTCAACCGTCGAGCAGAGCAGCAATGGTCCTGGCGTCTCGCATGCCATTCACCTTTCGCCACAACCTTCTCCGTGGTGCCTCTAATAAGTTGCGGTGTAAGTGCGCCTCTCGCTGCCTTGGTTGATCTCCCTGTGTGCAACCCAGCTTGGCAAGAGCGCGCCACGTCATACCTTCGTAATATAATACCCTACACCTCCGAAATCGAATATCTGCAGTGGCTCCATTTTTACCGTTTAAACATGACCGACTAGTTACCTCAACTCATGGGACCGTGTCGACGATTGACGTTTGCGCGTCGATTCGCCTGCACATTGCAGAGTGTTCCGGGGGACGCCAGTCGCTCCGTCTCCAACAGTAGAAACACGAGAATTTGTTGGTTTGACGAGTCCATAATGACAGCCTAGAGACACCACTCGGAGGGTTTTGGGGCGCGTACGATGGCTGGTGGTGCCACATCCACGAGCTGGTTGAACGAGTACTGCGGGGCGGTCTTGGTATTCCGAATGGCCAGTGTTGGTGTTGATTCATTGCAGTCGAGGCTCTCCAGTAGGGTCAAGCGAATGCGCTCGACGAGCACATTGTCCTTGTAGCAGTAGACAAAGCAGTCGGCGCTCCGAAAACTAATCGTTGGCGACCGTTTGTAGCGCGCGTTTCGACGAAAGAGGCCATAGACCGTGCCACCGGTCTCCGGAACCGTCATCTTCTTGTCAGGGTGCATCCACTGGAGCACGGTGAACATCGCTTGGGTCTTGATACCGTTGTAGCGAAAGCTGCCGTACAAGGACGCGACGCTCGAGAGTACGCGCCGAGATCCTATTTTAACTATATAAGCACTGAGACGAAACAGATTGTTGCAAGGTGTACGGTGGCGGCGGCACAACGCGCCCACAAAGCCATAGACGAGCGGAATGAACCCAATACTGATTGAATAGAGCATGGACGGGACAGATCCTTCAACGACGTACTCTCTTCTCGACGCCGAAAGGGTAAACTCAAAGAGGTAGTGGTACGCTGCCAGAAGAGGCCCCATATGGCCCATCGCCCATGTGACAGCAGGACCATAGAAGGTCGTCGCCACCGCGATAATGGTCGGGTCTACTTCGTAAAACAGGTGCTCCTTGTGATGTCGCTTGAGATAACTCGCAGTCAAACACACGGTAGCGTAAGCAAACCAGACCTACGCAGAATCAGATGGAAATCAGAAAAATGATATCTCATGCCGCAACCCATGGTACGTACGGTCCGAGAGAGATACATGAACGCGAGGAGCATCACGTCGACATCGGCACTTTGCGACGCGCGGGGTATGACAAGAGAGATAACCTCGGCGCTGAGCCAACAGTCCACGAAGAAGGCCGTGGCGACGCCGGGGTGCATGAGGATGATCGCGGTCGGATCGCCGTAGAGCACTTCATAGCGCCAATGACTCTGAGCGCAGAGATTGGCTCGGTGACCACGTCGACGCAGTAGCGTCTCAACCTGCCGACAGTGCACATAGAAATTGGTCCACATGAGGTGGAGCGTCAGCAGTGAGATGCCAATGCGGTAGACAAACTTGAGCGAGTGGAACGCGTAATACGTGTACACAGTATGGGCCGCCACCAGAGTGTATGTGTCATGGCTACTGGTGCTGCTGCCGTCGAGCTCGTTCCCGGCGCGAAGCCAGACGCACTGATGCCCGATGGCCATTGAAAAATACGTAATGTACATGCACGCACCGCGGCGGTCCCACGTCCCATCACTGGGCGACGAGTGATTGGCGGCGGCAAAGGCACAGAGAACACTGCGGATGCCAGCGCCGTAGAAGAGGACGCTCGGCAGACCAACAAGAAATCGGTCGCGGCAATCGTTTACCAGAATGGGACTGTGGAGCAGGATGAGGACATAGCGCATCACTTGGGTGTTGTGCGCGCTGTCGTCGAAAAAGTGAGCTGTCGCCGGTAGCGTCGAGGCGTTGTACGCCGCTTGCATATGAGCCAGCGTCTTTATGTTGAAGTCCGAGTCGTTAGCATACGTTGGTGGCGGGGGCTGTGCTGCCCACGGCGGGTGCTCGGAGAGATACGCCTTCATGGGCTACCGCATGCGACAGTGAGTTTGGAGACGGAAGACGATGAAGAGTTGGCACCATGCTGGCGATGTTGAGGAGCATGATGATGCTGACGCCAAAGGCAAAGTAGTTGCGGCCGACGGCAAAGAGTGGGGGAGCTGCGTTCGAGGGGCCGGGCACGACGTGGACACGAGAGACAGGCATGCTCACAACGCAAATGCTTTTGCTTATTTAGGGATTTTGCCTGTTGTAACGCCCGGTGCATGAAACGAGCGAACGCAGCTGCGATGAAGTTGCTGACGGATAAAAAGACTCGGGTCTCGTCAAAAAATTATTTTGCAGGATCCAGTGCCCGCAACGCGTACGACATGCAACCGCATCATCACCGCGGCATGTGTTGCAAGATTCGCCAACCTGCGGAGGAGACGCTAGCGTCGAGGTCGCTCTAGTCAGGCAGCAACCTAATCCTCGTGCACGCATAATAGACGGTTGCAGCATAGCCCCGCGCACTGGAAGATCCAACCCGCAGGCCAGAAGACTAGCTACAAATACCGCGTTACCGCATTGATTTTACTTGCATTTTTGTCCAGCGGGCCCACCATGGGCCGTTCTATTTCTGATTTGCCTGATCGTTTGTTCCAACCAAATACCGGGATCACCGAGCAGCCTTGTTCGAACAGCGCGTTTCAACTTTGTGCAGTCGTCAACGAGCTGCTGCTGGTGAGCCAGTCCATAGGTGCCCGGCTAGCAGGCGCCGGAGCACGAGAGGATGCACGATCGAACACGATTCGCTGTCGAAGTAACTTCATTTTGGAATCAACACGAGACACGTCTTTTCTACGACTCTTCGCTGTCGCCGTTTTGCCGGCTTGAGAAAACGGTCGCATGACCACGGCCAAGGTCTTGTCGGGCCCCGTGCCTCCGGGTCCTGCGAACGGCGATGTTCGGCGAGGGCCGTACCCAGTACGCCGCAACGCGTTCATTCTGAGCGTCAGCCTCATCTGTCTTCTCAACGTGCTATGCATGGTATCCGAATCCCTCTCACTTCCATTCGTCTCAGTCGCCGTGGGTTGTAGCCGATGAAAGCCTACCTCTCGGAAGACGTACCGTGGGGGCCTCTCATTGAGCGTCCGGTCTTTCCCAACTACTCGAGCTTCAACACGGCGATTCTTGCGAGATACCAAGCCGAGTACGCCTTCGACCGACTTCCCAACACGAGCACGTACTTTAACGATGCGTCGAGCGATGTCCAAGTTGTGCGGCTCGCTTTGGACCTCAATCAACACGTTCCCGTCGCTGTCGAGGACTGCGTTGGCTCGTTTCTTCTCGGTATGCCTGGCGTGATCTACTTTACGTCGTCTGTCCGCACTCTCCTGTGCGCACTCGGCGCAACCGACCGCGTGGTACCGGCGCAGTGGCACAACAAAGGTCTGTGCGCCTACGACATGTATTTCACCATCAACTTGGGCCACCAATGTGTCTGGCTCGAGTTTGACCCGGCCCAACCAAGCACGCTTGTCGTCGTGAGCGCTCTGGTCATGTACACGACGTATGCATGGCGCTGGTTCAAGTTTGTCTTTCGGATTCTGGTGACGCTGCGCATTCTACATGTGGTCTGGACCGACTACTACATTCATTGCTACGCGCTCGAGCATGCGTTCGCGACGCGCGGGCACTTAACCAATATGCCCGATGGCGACTGGAGTTACGAGGTGCTCTGGGGGGATCCCACCGCATTTGTCTTGCTGCATCCGGAAATTGCACTGGCCTTTGTCATCGACTATTGGCTCAGCGTCGACGTCGTCACAGTCGTGATTGTTCGCGCCAGTCAGAACGACGATATTGTCGTCATGTTGACGGCGTTTCTGTACCTCTCGCGGACCGTACACCTCGATCGCTACATGTTTTGTGGCTAAGCGTCGTGATTAGGTTTGGTTTGCGTATGCTGCGATGGGCCTCACCTCGTTCGTGCTCAAGCGCTCGCACAAAGAGCATTTGTTCGCCGAAGTCGACTTGACGCTTGTCGCGATTGGCGCTACGTGCTATGGCCCGGCTGCGTCGTGGGCCTCTGGCAACGTCGCGTTTCTTCTGCAAACTTTTCAATTCTTCTTTGAAGCCATCGTGCCATTGGCAGCCAAAGGCCAGGAGTTTGAGGGCTGCTTGTCGTCGCTCGTGTATACCATCATGCTGGCGTCGATGCCGATCATGTATGGCTTTACTCGGCCGCTCCTACGTCGTCGTAATACGTCACTGTACAAGAAATGTCGTTCACGCACTACTACCGTATTAGGTCAGCCGCCCACGGTGGACCCGGCGCGCTATAGCAGCTTTCTCTACAACGGCTTCAAGACGCGTCTTGTGTTTGCTGCGCTGCACCACTGGACCCGCGACTACCGGGCGGGCATTCCGTCGGTCGGCGGCTCGATCTACGCGCTCTTCGACTCGAATGCACGCTACAAACAGTATCCCACGACGCGCTTTCGCGGACCCGACTGTTTTGTGCACTGCTACTGCAATGGCAAGCTGGTCGAGATCCTTCGCCTGAGCCTTCTCGTCGGTCTAGACCGGAATGGGAACGCACCAAACGTAGTGATCGCGACGAGCGACCAGCCGTCGCTGTATACAGTCCACACGATTCAGCTGCCAACCAGTGAGAAGCAGAAAATGCCGCTTTTGCGCTGCCCGTTAACCCCAAGTGCGTGGTGTCTTTAATTTCATGGTCAACATTGGTTGACTCAATGTTGAAGAGAATGACGTTTCGTAATAAGTCCTATCTGAACTTAGTTTTCGATCCTCTTTGGAATGGACACCAAAGTTTCAACACAGGATCTTGAAAGCTCCGTGCGTGGCAGCGACTATGCTGAGGCAAGGTCGACCCAGTGGGGTGGACCCACCCACCACATTGTGTGAATACGAGACGTCCCATCAGGTGATGCATATTTTCAACGATTCTGTTCGATCGATTAGCCTTTAGTTAGTACCAGAGTACCAGTAACATCAAATATTTGACTTGCCCGAGGCCCTCACAACAACTTTCGAGCCCACGCGTCTTGCTTGATTTCTCTGTCTTGCCTGGCACCGCTGCAAGGAATCCCTCATTGCCTCATAGTGACGAGAGATTAACCGATATCCGGATAAGGCTTAAGCCGTCTTAGCTATAATTGGAGGACATGTGTACTTTCTTTTTTGAAACGAGACGGTACGATGCCACCCATCAAGGTCTTTGTCGGTGCAGGCTACGCACCGCAACCCCGCCACGTGGTGCGGCGCAATCGCTTTGCCTTTGGGGTTAGCATGGGCATTCTGCTCAACATTGCGCTCATGGTAAAATCCCTTTGCACATGTCAAAGTCATCGCTGTACTAGCCCATCAAGGCGTACCTCTCGGAGGATCTGCCGTGGACGCGCCTGCAACAAGTGCCAGCGTCGACCAACTTTACCGAGTTCAATACCTCGACGCTTGTGGTATTTCAAGCCGCGTACAATGCGCAGACGTTGCCCGCAGGCACGGCGTTCATCAACGACAACGCCCACAGCGTACAGCTCGTGCGTGAAGTACTCAATATAGCGTCGCACACACCCGTGGGGGCGGACGACTGCCAGAACGCATTTCTGCTCGGGAAACCTGGCGTTCTCTACTACCCCGACTCGATCCGCGATTTGCTCTGCGACCTCGCGGCCCAGAATGCGTCGTTTGTCAACATCACGGCCTGGCACAACCGTGGCACGTGTGTCTACAACACCTATTTTAGCCTCTACATTGGCCATCAGTGCGTCTGGATCACGGCCGGAAACGCGCTGACGCCAATACCAATGCGGGGAAACGAGGTGACCATCACCGCGGCCACCGGGGCGTACGCGTCGATACCGTGGCTTTGGGTCAAGTTCGTGTTTCGCTTGGTCATGACATTGATTTCGCTCCGGCTCATGTGGACCAAATACTACCGGCACGTACTCGCGCTCGAACGTCTCTTGGCCGAACGCGGGCACCGACCGGATACCAAAGCGTTGTGGCACTACGAAGTGATTTGGGGTGACCCGACAGCGATGATCCTTATGGACCCAAGCATCGCGACCATCTTCGCCATCGACTTCTGGCTCAGCGTCGACGTCGTCACGCTCGCCATCATGCGTGCAAGCCAGAGCGAAGACATCCCGGTTATGTTATTGGGTTTTCTTTATCTCTCGCGCACGGTACACTCGTGTTTTGAGTAAATGTTGTGTTTAACGACGAGACTAGGTCTGGTTAGCCTACGCGGCGCTGTGCGCTCACGGACAAGCGCCTCAAGCGCCTCAAGACCGAGCACACCTTTGTCGATGTCGACCCGACGCTGGTCGCGATCGCCGCGACCTTGTACGGTCCCATGGTCGCCTGGACTGTCGGCAACGTTGGGTTTGCTCTTGTGGTGTTTCACTTTCTCTTCGAGCTCACGGTGCCATCGGCGCTCGTGTACGTTCGTTTTGACGGCTGTCTGGCGTCGACGTTGTACACGCTGATTTTGGCCATCATGCCTGTGCTCTACGGTTTTGGGATGGGGCTTGTGCGTACGTACTCTTTCACGAGTATGTGTGGTGAAGTGCCGATGCCTAGGCAAGGCGCCGACCATCCATCGCGATATGACGTCATTCAGCAGCTTCAAGTTCAACAACATCAGAACGCGGGTGCTTTTTGCGGCCATGCAAGTGCTCGAGGGGCGCGTGCCCCCCGGCGTGGCCTCTTTTGGGGGCACCATGTACCGTCTCTTTGAGATCAACCCGCGCTACAAGCTGTGCCCGACGATTAGCTTTCGAAGCACCGACTGCTTTGTCTATTGTTATGAAGGCGACGCGTTCAAGGAAAAGCTGCGACTTGGGCTTCTGAGCTGCCTCGACCGCATTTTACACGAGCCTGCCGTGGCGATTTCGGACGCTAGAGACGCATCGCCCTTTGCGTTCAACCAGCTGCAAATGCCTTCGGAAAAGCAGCCTACGCCGACACTCCGTCTCCCATCCGCGCCGACGGTCTGGTGTTTGTAATTGTCTGGCTTTTAGATTTTTACTGTCTGAATAAAAATAGCACAGCTATTGCAGACAACTGGGTACATCCCTGGATGCATGTGGCGTCAAAACACACATGTCGGTGATTTCTTTTACCTATGAAAACGCATAATTATATGCATTTTCACAGGCACTTGACCACCCACGCCACCGCCAAGCGCGCTTGCTTCGCCAAACCGAGCCTGAAAAAAGTTTCGCTCCAATTTGGCTTGTCGATAGAGAACACATTGGAGGTCACAACACACTATGCCGTTCGGTCGGTAGAGGTTTCAAGGCTGAGAAATTCAGAGATGAAGGTAGCGACGTTAAACCATGCGTTAAACTACTTTAACGTATGATACAATGAAACCATGACAGTCCGATCATCAGACTCCCGGCGCGGGAGGGTTAAACGTCGATTGATGAATGACGTCGTATACCAGCCAGAACCAATGTCCGTTTAAAGTGTTCTCGTACACTCGTAGAATTATGTTTTTAAACAATATCTTTCGAGCGCCGCCATGCGTATAGTTTTGGTTTGTCCGAAAGCCGCCACCTGTTTCATTTTGATTGCGGTCTATTTCAAGCACACTCGTCCACAATGCCGTCGGCCAAGATTGCTGTCGGGCCCCTTCTGCCAGGGGCACCGCGCCATGTGGTCCACCGCAACGCGTTTGCCTTTTTCGTGAGCATGGGTATTCTCTTGAACATTTCACTCATGGTACCAGTCCATTTCTGTGCCGGCGCACGCTAATGCCTCGACGACTTGTATTAGCCGATGAAGGCGTACCTCTCGGAGCACCTGCCGTGGATGCGCGAAACGCAGGCGCCCGCGTCCAGCAATTTTACTGAGTTTAACGCGTCGACACTGTTGCAATACCAAGCCAAATACAACATCTCGACGCTCCCACCCAATTGCATCTACTTCAACGACGCCGCGGCCGGTGTCGAGCTCGTGCGCGTGGATCTGGATATGGCCACGCACGCGGCGATCGCACGCGATGACTGCGTCTCGGCCTTTCTTCTCGGCAAGCCCGGTGTCATCTACTACACCACGTCCATTCGATTGCTGCTCTGCGATCTCGCGGCGGCCAACGCCTCGAGCTTTCACCTTCTTGCGTGGCAGAACCGGGGCACGTGTGTGTACAACACGTACTTTGGCTTGTACATTGGCCACCAGTGCGTCTGGATCACGGCCGACGACGTAGCGCACGCACATCGGCTCACCATCTCGATGGCGATTGCAGCATATGCCGCGACTGCGTGGCTCTGGTGCAAACTGGCCTTTCGCGTTGGTATCTCGCTCGTGACGTTGTACCTCCTGTATGCAAAGTACTATCGCCACTGCTTGGACCTCGAGTCGCTTTTGCGATCTCACGGTCACAAGCGCGTCTGCAACAAACATTGGCGCTACGAAGTCATTTGGGGTGACCCCACGGCCTTGATTCTTTTGAACCCAGCGATTGCAGGGATTTTTGCCCTCGACTGCTGGCTCAGCGTCGACATTGTAGCCGTCGCCATCATGCGTGCGAGCCAGGCCCACGAGATAACTGCCATGCTTCTCGGCTGTCTCTACCTCTCCCGAACGGTACCTACATGTCCTGTTATTCGTGGCTCGATCCCTTGGCTGAATGGAAAACACGGTAGGTTTGGTTTGCCTACGCCGCGCTATGCGGCGTGAATACGTACTTGAAGCGCCACAAGAAAGAACATCTCTTTGCAGAGGTGGACCCTACCCTCGTGGCCATTGCTGCGACAATCTATGGTCCGCTGGTTACGTGGATGGTCGGCAATGTCGAATTCATTCTCGCGCTGTTTCACGCCTTGTTTGACCTTGTGGTACCAACAGCTCTGAAGCGCGACCGATTTGACGGCAGCATTCCGTCCACCCTGTACTCACTCATGCTCGCATCACTACCTGTCGTCTTTGGTTTCACGCACGCTCTCCTCCGTACGTGTCTCGTATATTGTGTTTGCTTGCATTTTGTCATGTTTTGGCAGGGAGACCGCGCACGACGCCGCGCGACCTCCATCTGTACAGCAGCTTTCATTTCAACAACATCAAAACCCGCTTGGTGCTATCGACACTGCATATCCTCCAGCGCCACCTCCCTGCAAATGTACCGGCCATTGGCGGCACCATGCACCGCCTCTTTGAGCTCGCACCGCGCTACAAGCGATCGCCCACGATTAGTTTCCGCGGCTCCGACTGCTACGTCCATTGTTTTTGCGATGGCGTCTTAGAAGAGCGTTTGCGCCTCAGCCTCGTCGACGACTTGGATCGATTGGTTCTCGAGCCAGATGTGGCCATCCATGACGCACCCGATGCGTCCACGTACTCGGTGAACGTCCTCGTGCTGCCGTCGGCCCTGTGCGCTCACCCGCGCCTGCAACGACCCCGACAGCCGAGTGTATGGTGTCTTTAGCGCACATCATGACGACGCTCTTTGCATGCAATTTCAACACTAGGATGACTCAGGATGACATGACTTTGCATTTCCTTTCAAATTTGAATGATCCATTGTATCAATTTTGGAAGTTTTTACGTGGCAGCCGGACGTAGCAGGAATTGTGGCAGGTGTCATACGGTAGTAAATTGCGCACAGGACTAGAGGCACCACGCCGAGGGCTGGGACGAGAGGCTCACAGCATGTGACAAGCGAGGACCTGCGCTGGAAGTCATATCGTTCTCCATCCTTGTAGCGACATGGAGGGTATTGACGCAGTAGTCGGACAGTTCAACGGTACTTGGAACGGCCAGTGACGCATCCCGTTCGTGCCGATCGAGCGTCGACAAGAGCGTGAGCCGCAAACGCTCCCTCAGCATACCGTCCTGATGGCACAAGACAAAGCAGTCGGTCGCGCGAAAGCTAATCGCGGGACATCTCTCAAACTGCCGATTGGCCTCAAAAAGAGCGTAGACGGACCCGCCGCGCTCCATCATGTCGCCCGATGTCTTGCTTCTGCCTTCAAGGCACTGGACGAGTGCCAAGAGAGCGCGATTCTTCCATGGATTGTTCTGAAAGCTAGAATATCGCAGCAGCGTCCGGCGGGTGGAGCCTACATCGTCCCCTATAAGCACGCTTTCAACATATCCGTAGCACATCACGTACCTTGCCAGCGTGCACGGCCAAAACCATACATTAATGGCAGCGACGCAAGCGAAACCAAATACACAATGACGTCTGGCGCTGACTCAAACTTGGTATGTTGGTCCGACGTTGGCACCGCGACCCGGCCGAGGTACTGGTAGAACTGCAAGAAAAAGCTGACGTTGCCCATGCACCACGTGAGCGCCGGGCCGAGAATCGCTGTCGCAATCGCTAGTGCCGTGGGGTCAATTTGTGCAAACGAGCGCTCCTTGTGGTAACGCTTCACGAGAAGCGTCGTCGTCGAGACGGCCAAGTACGGCAGCCAGACCTACCAAATTCATTTCGACAACTTTGTCATGACTATTTGGACAGTAGGAATTGGACATACGGTGCATGAAAGGTACAAGAATGCAATCAACATGACATAGACGTCGGCGCTCTGGGTCGCTCGAAGGACAGCGAACGTTAGCGTGTCGTAGCTCGCGACAATGTCGACACAAAGCAAGAAGGCGACAAGAGGGTCAGTCAGCACCATCGCCGTTGGGTCCCCCAGCACAACCTCGTAGCGCCAGATTGAAGCAGAGTTTTTGACATCCAGCGGTCGGTGTCCGGTGACGGCCAGTGACGTTGCGAGCGCGACGCATTGAACGTAGTAGCGCGTCCAGACCAGGTGCGCAATGTAGAATGTCGTTAGAGTTCGGTAAGCAAACTTGGTGGGACACCACCACGCCAGTGGATACGGACGAGCTGCGTACGTGAGCGTATAACCGGGCGCCGAAGCGTTGAGTGCAAGGTCGTCGCCGCTCGTGAGCCAAAGACACTGGTAGATCCATGGCTGCGTAAAGAAGGTCAGGTAGATACAATCCCCACTGCCGTTCCACGCAGTCCCGTTGTCAGCCATGGCCATCGCACAAATTAGTCGCGAAAAGGACGGGCCATAGAAAATCGCACCGGGCAGGCCCGGAAGGACTTCAGAGGCACACGCATCGAGACTCGTGATGCGCGGGTTGATCGTTTTTCGAAGCACGTACCCCGCCGCGTCTTCATGGTATGTGACGTGCGGAGGCAGCGTACTCCGGTTGTATAGTCTCTGAAGAAGCTCCAGTGTCGACGCGTTGAAGAACGTAAAGTTGGTCGAGGCGAGTGGCGCCGGTGGTGGCACATACGTCCACGGCAAGAACTCGGTCACGTAGGCTTTCATTGGCTAGCACTGAGAAATGACAAGAGATTTGGCGACTAGAATGGGGGTACCATCGCCACGAGGTTGAGAAACATGATCGCGCTCAGAAGTAATGGGAGTCTGCTCCAGCGCACGTCGAACTGCTGTCGCCGCGCAGCGACGGCTCGGGCGGCACTTTGCATATCAGCCACCTTGGCCATCGCGGATGTGCCAGTTTTGAGTTTGGAAACCGTTTTCGTGTGTTAAAGTTGGGCACAGAAGTTGAAGGCAACGCCTACATGTATTGGTCAGGTTGCGGCGAGTAGAGCGGCTTGTACCATCGCATTCGACGGGGCTCATAATCTCTCACCTTCGCATTGGTTCCGTTCTGGCTTGCTCGTTTGTCTCCTCGCCTTCCTCCTTTTTTCGTTCCGCTGCTCCGTGCCTCGCTGCCCCAAGTTCAGAAATCAAGCTTATGCTCTGGGTGGAGATGCTCTTGGCTGTCCTCCAAACATCGCCT
>NW_008246226.1:44148-47899 GCF_000281045.1 Saprolegnia diclina VS20
TTTTTCTATATTCAAACGCCATGAATGCGCGTTTGAATCGAGCAAACGTTGGGGACAAATTTTGTCCCCATCATTTGCTCGCTGAACATATACGGCACAGCCTCCTAGTCGCTTCTGACCAGTTGCTACTACAGTGTATGTGCAGGTATCGAACCATGTCCCCATGCATAATAGGGCTACGTTTTGCAGCGGTGCGCAGGACTCGTCCTGTCCGGTTCTTTTGGTACAGTTCCGTCGCGTCACGTTAAATCACCGGACTGCTTGCAACTCAAAAACTGCTTTCACCTTGCAGTTCTAAAATTTCACACGGCAATGCGTCTGCCCACATGAAATCCCACATGGGTATTCGTAGCGTGTGAAATGCTTCCGTGTACTTGCCCCTCAGTTGCCATTTTGCTCACTGGCCTCCAAGATGGGGTTGCTGCTTTTGCTGGTGCGAGAAGGGTTTACGTGATGACACTCAAACGACCTGCCGATGCTCTCTAGATTGCACTGGCCGTCGACGCTGCCACAGGCCTCTGTGACAACGGCGCCATCAACGAATACTTTGCCACCGCGACGCGGGACGGTTGTCTTGGGAACAGTCCGTACTGCATTGTCGACAAGAGATGCGGGGTACGTTGGTCGTCGATTCGAGAAAAATGAGATTTATATTGTAGACAACGACGTTTTACGAGGCGAGAAACTTTACCACCTTGGCGCTGGGCAGCGACTTGCGCATTTACAGTACAAGCACAGTCAGCGGGGCTACAAAGGCTCATAAAACGGTGGCGTAGATGAGCCTGTCGATTACATTGCGAGCCTCCCGAGCCTTTTTGCGAATCTCACAATGTACGTCACCTCGTACGCCATGACACATGAGGGTTCATCGACCTGCACAGCGCGTTTGACAACACCTCCATGCACGGCATTGGCGACCTCTCAACCTCGACCAACGTCAAGGCATTGTGGGAATGATGAATATATTGTCTGTGCTGACGAGATGCGCTAGGAGCATCTACAACTACAATATGGCGATCAATACCTCCAACACCTCGTGGCCGCCCAAACTTGAAACTCTGTACGTGGTGACAATAATGTCGTCGTCGCAAACCTGTGTTGTTGGTATCAGGGAGCTTCGGGAGGCCAAATTCTCGACACTTCCCAACTTGGCGTCCATGCCGCAGCTTCTCTATCTGTACGTAGAACTATCTATCTATCCATCGTGGATACCACAAGTGTCGGTACGTAGGGACTTGCGAAACAATCTCTTTACGCGCCTCGAGAACCTCGATTTTCGAACCTTGCGACGCGCGTACAAACCGAAATCGTCGCGCGCAAGCAGACAATATTGTGTTGCTTTCACTAGGAACTTTGACGACAATCCCATCACGACAATATCCAACGTCTCGCTGAGCAGTCCCGAGCATTTGACCACATTATTGTACGTTGTTCACACACATGCAAGACGTCACCAGTGCAAATGTAGCGGTCTCTCGGGCTGCAAGATTACGACGTTTCTCGTCGACCCAGACACATACACCGTGCTTCTCAATGAAAACAAGACGGTGGAGCTGCACAACAACGCCTTGGCGCCAACAATCGACGTCACGGGGACCTGCAAGGCGCCAAATAGCATCAAACCCATCATGCAGGGAGCCTACTCGGTGTGCGTGACGCCAGGTAGGCGATATTGTGCTTCGCGATTGTGCGCTGTAAGCATCGTAGAGTCGATGCTGCCGCCACCACCGCCACCGACGACGGCACCGCCACCGACGACCGTTTCGCCGTCGTTGGCCGCGACAGGCGCGGATACGTCGTCCTCGCGCCTCGGCAGCGGGGAAATTGCTGGTATCGTCGTCGGTCTTGTCACTGTCGTCGCCTCCCTGGTCCTTTTCCTGGCTCGACGGCAGCGTCGACTGCAGCTGTGTGTAGTCCGCACTGGAAAAACTTGTGTCAACTTTGGCGGTGTTTTGTAGGTTACTGCTGGAGCGCAACGCGCAGTACCTCGACGTACACGCTGCATTGGACGCCGCGGCATTCAATACCTGTGCTTATCGTAGGCGCTGCAGATGCTGCGGCTCGACGAAGGGTCCCTTGTCAAGCTTCAGTTTGTCGCTGAGGGCGCGTTTGGTCAAGTGTCGAGAGGCACGTACAAAGGTTCGAGGCGCTTTGCACGCGCGTACCAATGCTATTTGGCTAGGAGAGCCTGTCGCGATCAAGAGCCTATTGCCAGGAAAGCACTCACAAGCCGACGTGGCCACCTTTGTTGCTGAGATTCAACTCGCTTCCATGTACCTCTCTCCGTGTACTAGTGCACAAACCCCACGGACTTGTCATACTGTAGGATGGAGAGCCCGTACATTGTCAAGCTACTGGGTGCGAGCTGGCGGACACCATCCGAGCTTGAGATGGTGCTCGAATGGATGGACAAGGGCGACCTCCGCGGCCTCTTGCAGGCCACCGCTCCGTCGGCACCGGACGACGCCGCCCACACCTTTTACTGGGACGAAAAAGCGGTGTGTATGTTGTCGATTGCCGAAGGGCTTGTCTACATGCACACAATGAACATCATCCACCGCGACCTCAAGTCAAGAAACATCCTCCTCGACTCGGTCAAGGTAGGGCGACCCGAAGAATGCATGTGTCGAGGGTTGGGGTAATTTAGGGTACCAAACTGACGGACTTTGGCGTCTCGAAAGAGATGACGACCGAGACCATGACGATCGGCGTCGGCACGTACCGGTGGATGGTACGACCGACTCATCGACGCGAAACGCTCACGCAGGAATGCGTAGGCGCCCGAGGTCCTTCAAGAATGCTACTACTCGACGTCGGCCGACATTTACTCTTTCGGGATGGTGCTCTCGGAGCTCAGCACCCACGACATACCGTACGCCGACGTTCGCTCCGAGAATGGTACAGTAATATCTTCTTACACAACTCAAATAACTATGTTTTTGCACAGGCCACCCGCTTGTGGACACGGCCATCATGTCGCGCGTGATCCAAGGGACCATCTCGCCATCGTTTGTGGCGTCAACACCAATGTGGGTGATCACACTGGCGCAATCCTGCCTCGCGTATGCGCCCGAGCACCGCCCGACAGCCATTGAGATCGCACACATTATTGAACGCCAAAGAAAGGTGTGCTAGGACATTTGTAAACCAAATCCGAGACGCAGCTCACTCCCAACGACCAAGTGCTGGTGCCAACTCCCACGCATTCAGGCGTAGCGCTACGTATGCAAAGTCTTTGTCATGAAGATAACGCGGAACACGTCATATAAATCCGAGAACTGCCGTTCGTCGCGACAAGACGGACGCAATGAATCATTGTGCGGACCTGAGTGGACAGAAATCGCGAGCAAAAGTAAACGCTGCTACGATCGAGGCGCGAACCATGGTCGCTCGTCCGCAACATCAGAGAGGTCGAGAAGTGTTATGACGAAATTGACGACCGAACGAAAGCGACGACCGCACGTCCTCCGCGTCGACTGCGAAGATCCAAGAAGAGAGTTTGCGATGCGACTGCACGTGGTTGCCAGGGCTCAAATGGCCACGAGCCATTGGGTACAGGAAGCGGCCATGAGCACGGGTGTGAAATGTGTGTTGACAAATAAGAGTATGGGTACACAACCTTGCACATATTATGTGCAAGGTTGTGTACTTTATATATGCACCGTCGCGTTTTGCGCCAATCTACGTTCGTAGAACGTGACGCCTCGAGACCCAACACCAGCCTCGAAATAGAAGTTTTGCATTATCGATG
>NW_008246226.1:48554-49323 GCF_000281045.1 Saprolegnia diclina VS20
AAGTTTGTCTACCGCATTGGCATCTCACTGCTGACGCTCCACCTCATGTGGACCAAATACTATGTGCACTGTCGGCAACTTGAGACGCTACTGCGCCGACGCGGCCACCGGACAAGCCTCAGCGTTCTGAGCCAATGGCGCTACGAGGTGCTCTACGGCGACCCGACCGCTATCATCCTCGTGCACCCCGGCGTCGCCACAGCCTTCTTCTTGGATTGTTGGTTTAGCGTCGAGATCATCTCGCTTGTCATTGCCCGCGCGTCGCAGAGTGCCGATGTCGGCGTGATGCTCTTGGCCTTCGCCTACCTCTCTCGAACCGTATGTTTCAACACATATGTTGACATTCTGATATCACGTTTTCTGATTCTGCGTAGGTCTGGTTTGCCTACGCTAGCGTGTGTTTGACTGCGAGTTTTCTCAAGCGACGCCACAAGGAGCACTTGTTTCACGAAGTGGACCCGACCATCGTTGCGGTGGCAGCGGCGTGTTACGGGCCCGCCGTGACGTGGGCCATGGGCAACGTCGGACCTCTTCTGGGCGCGTACCACTACCTCTTTGAGTTTACCCTTTCGGCGTCCAGAAGAGAATACGTTCTTGAAGGATCTGTCCCGTCCATGCTCTATTCAGTCAGTATTGGGTTCATTCCGCTCGCCTATGGCTTTGTGGGCGCGTTCTGTCGCCGCCACCGTACACGTCAGTTGCTCGTTCATCTTCTTCGACCTCTTCACTCCTACTGCTGAGAATAGAAAGCCGCCGAATCACAGCACAG
>NW_008246226.1:49423-50096 GCF_000281045.1 Saprolegnia diclina VS20
GGTCACCGAGCCAATCTCTGCGCTCAGAGTCATTGGCGCTATGAAGTGCTCTACGGCGATCCGACCGCGATCATCCTCATGCACCCCGGCGTCGCCACGGCCTTCTTCGTGGACTGTTGGCTCAGCGCCGAGGTTATCTCTCTTGTCATACCCCGCGCGTCGCAAAGTGCCGATGTCGACGTGATGCTCCTCGCGTTCATGTATCTCTCTCGGACCGTACGTGCCATCGGATGCGACATCAGATATCATTTTTCTGATTTCCGTCTGATTCTGCGTAGGTCTGGTTTGCCTACGCTACCGTGTGCTTGACCGCGAGTTATCTCAAGCGACATCACAAGGAGCACCTGTTTTACGAAGTAGACCCGACCATTATCGCGGTGGTGACGACTTTCTATGGTCCTGCCGTAACGTGGGCCATGGGCAACGTCGGACCTCTTCTTGGCGCGTACCACTACCTCTTTGAGTTTACCCTTTCGGCGTCGAGAAGAGAGTACGTCGTTGAAGGCTCTGTCCCGTCCATGCTCTATTCAGTCAGTATTGGGTTCATTCCGCTCGTCTATGGCTTTGTGGGCGCGTTGTGTCGCCGCCACCGTACACGTCAGTTGCTCGTTCATCTTCTTCGACCTCTTCACTCCTACTGCTGAGAATAGAAAGCCGCCGAATCACAGCACAG
>NW_008246226.1:73293-73887 GCF_000281045.1 Saprolegnia diclina VS20
TCGGTGGGAGCATCGGTGACCTCATCGGACTCGGTCGCAGCCGTCGTCGGGGCATCCGTAGCGTCTTCGGCAGGTGCGTCCGTGGGAGCGACAGTGACTTCGTCCGACTCCGTGGACGCCGTTGTCGGCGCATCAGTGGTGTCTTCGTTCTCGGTGGGAGCGTCGGTCGGCTTGTCGGTGACCTCATCGGACTCGGTCGAGGCCGTCGTCGGGGCGTCGGTGGCTTCGGCAGGAGCATCGGTCGGAGCGTCAGTAGGAGCGTCCGTGCGGGTGTCGGCGGGCGCCGAGTCTTCGTTGGCCTCCGTGGGGGCATCCGTCGTCGGGGCGTCGGTGGTGGCATCGGTGGCGGCGTCGGTCGGAGCGTCCGTGACCTCATCGGACTCGGTTCCAGCCGTCGTCGGGGCGTCGGTGACATCTTCACCATCGGTGGGAGCGTCAGTCGGCTCGTTGGTGACCTCGTCGACCTCGGTCGAGGCCGTCGTCGGCGCATCAGTGGCATCTTCGACCGGGGCGTCCGTCGGCTTCTCGGTAACCTCATCCGACTCCGTGGAGGCCGTCGTCGGCGCATCCGTGGCATCTTCAGCGGGGGTGTCG
>NW_008246226.1:73987-74622 GCF_000281045.1 Saprolegnia diclina VS20
CCATTGCCGAGGTCCGAGCACTCGGTGTCATCGGTGAGCGTGCACGTCTTCGAGATCGGATCGTAGGACGGAATGCCCGGAACGCAGTCGGCGGTGGCGGTTGCGGATGCCAAGGGGCAAGTGCCGGTCTTGGACGAGCCCGAGCACGCGTTGCCCTTGATGCAGTACGTGGCGTCCCCAAGAACACTCACTTCGGTATCGGTGCACGTGAAATTGCCCGACTCGGTGCTTGCGCTTGCGGTCGTCGGCGTAGGGGTCGCCAACTCGAGTACGCAGCCAAAGGCGCCGTTGCCAAGGTCCGTGCACGTTGCGTCGGCCGGCAGCGAGCATGTTTGCGTCGACGGATCAAAGGACGCAATGCCCGGCACGCAGTCTGCAATGGGCGCAGAGCTCGCCAAGGGGCAGACACCAGCCTTGGACGAGCCCGAGCACGCGCTGCCCTTGACGCAGTACGTGGCGTCGCCGAGGACACTCACTTCGGTCCCCACGCACTTGGGCGTGCGCTTGGCACTCTTCACCTGCGTCTTGCCGATCTTGTGCGCCTTCTTGACGCTGGCGTGCATGGCGTGCTGCGCATGGGCACCTCGCCCGTGCTGGGTCGTCATGCGGCCGCCGATGGGCGCCGCGTCGGCGTG
>NW_008246227.1:0-1759 GCF_000281045.1 Saprolegnia diclina VS20
CCGAGAAGCGTATCAAGGTTGCTCGCATCAACGACATACAAGGTAGTTGTGCAGTCTCTCTTTGCGTGTGCGGCACTTTGTCATGTGACTAGTGGTGACACCGACGACGGTGACGGCGCCAGCTAAGGTCGCGCCGCACGCGTCGATGAAGCGCCACCGCAGCTCGGTCTCATCCGACACGATCGTACCGTCACCGTGCCCCATCGTGCGCATTCGCGACAAGCCGTGGCTCTCGATCACGCAATCCCAAGACTCGGCCGTTGACAACATGCAAGACTTGTACAAGTACAGCATCGACGTGCTTTTACACAACATTTACATCGGCGGCGCGCAAGAAAACATCGCTGTCTTTCTTCTGCAATGCTACAAGGCGCGGTACTGGCATCTCAGCAAAGTCGTCTTCTTGCACGTCCTCGCCGCCCTCTGCGCGTCGTCGGAAGCCAAGCTTGTCATTGACGCCGTCCACACGGTCCATAGTACGTGCATCAGCGCCGTTTTACCACCGAGCTTGTGGCTCCGAAACCCGCAAACCTTTTACCAGCTCGTACTGGGTCTGCGGCAGCCCTCTCTTATCACTGTCACCAAATGTGCGCACGTGGTGGCCGAGATTCTGACCGCGGCGACAACCGAGGCGAACGCGAACGCGACAGAAATGTTGTCGCAAGACGCGATTGCGACGATCCACGCTGCGTTCTGGCTCTGGCACAGCAGCTACAAGTTGAGCTTGTCGCTCGAGCGTATTTGCATGTCGCTCCACGCACTGGAAGCGCAAGCGCAGCGGAAGCGCGGGGGCACCATGGACAAGTCGGCGCGCCAAACGTTTCTCAACCGCGTACGAGGCCACGGCACGTACCTCTCGACGAGCATTCGAACGCTTGTCGTGCTCTCAAAACACTCGTCCAAGTCCAAGATGTCGCATCGCGGCAGCGCGGTGGGCCCAAAAGAGCCACATGAAGCGCAGAATGCGACCAACAATCTGCCGCTGGAGAGAAGCCTAGTGCTGCCGCCGACCGTTCCAGAGGCAGCGCCGGCCATGCACCGTGTTCGAACCAAAAGGTCAATCCTTCAAGTCATCAAGCGAAGCCGTGTGCTCCCAGAGGCGCCACGTATTTCAATGGTGGCACGGAGCAAAGGACTCACCTTTGTCACGCCGGCGATCCTCGCCGAGATCGAGCGGCGCCAGGCACTCCGGAGCCAGTTTGAGAGCGCGCTCTCGCGGGCCATGGATGCTTGCCGCGTCGACGCCCGGCGCGGCCCGGCGTCCACCGATGTGCCGCGGTTCCACATGAGCCAGCGCAGCGAATTTCTCGTCTCGATCGTGACCAAGCTCTACTTGGGCGCGGGCGAGTGCGCGATGGTCGAGTTCGCCGCGACCGCACTCGACCCCGAGCTCCAATCCTACTTTCGGGAATACGTGTTGCCGCTCATTGTACAACTTCAATTGCCGCAAAGCAGCCTGTGGCGCCGACTACGAAGTATATGGCGATAAATAAAACGAATCCGATTCATACACGTTACTTGGACGTCCGTCCGTTAAGCTTTCTGTCCATTGTGCAAGTCGGAGAGTCCCGAGACGGAAACGTTTTGTCTCTCCTGAGCTGTGCAAAATTTCCACAAACTGTCCAATTACGTGTCCATCCTGTCCAAAGCTGGACTCGAATCACATTCGCCGGCGGCCAGCCTTGAACTGCACGTGGATGAGACATACTAAAGTCTAGAGTATCCCCCAGGTGCCAGACAAGAGTGGCGGCTTGCTCAT
>NW_008246227.1:4023-5989 GCF_000281045.1 Saprolegnia diclina VS20
GCGAGCGCACCACAAGCCATCGCACTCTTTCTTCTGCAATGCTACAAGGCGCGGTACTGGCATCTGAGCAAAGTCGTCTTCTTGCACGTTCTCGCCGTGCTCTGCACCTCGCCAGAGATGAAACTTGCGATGGACGCCATCCATACCGCCCACAGTACGTGCGCCAGCGCCATTTTGCCGCCGTGTTTGTGGCTACGCCATCCCAGTGCGTTTCGCCACCTCGTGCTGGGTCTGCGACAGCCCTCTCTAGTCACTGTCGCCAAGTGTGCCCACGTGGTGGCTCAGATTCTAACAACCGCAACGACAGCAACGACCGTCAATGCGTTGGAGCTGCTGACGCAAGACACGATAGCAACGATGCACGCTGCGTTCTGGCGCTCGCACGACAGCTACAAAGCGAGCGTGCTGCTGGAGAGCATTTGTATGTCGTTGCACATGCTCGAAGTCCAAGCGCGGCGAAAGCTCGTTGGGAGCCTCGACACGAATGGCGCGCCACCGTTGAGCCTTCTCGGTCGCGTCAAAGCGTGCAGCGCCCACCTCTCGTCGAGCGTGAAATCGCTTGTCATTCGGTCCAAGAACTCGCTTCAAACCAGACTGTCGCACGATGCGAGCGGCGTTGATGCGACAGAAGAGACGACGCCGCCTTTCTCGTATGGGCCGATCCAGCCGCCGACGCATTGCCGCCCGCCGCCACTGCTTGACGCAGCACCGTCTCTTCGCCGCATCAAATCGAACACCGGCATCGCCAAGGCTGTCGAACATAGCCGTGTGCTGCAAGAAGTACCGCATATTTTGATCCCGTCGCGCATCAAAGTCCTCAACTTTGTCACGCCAGCGATCCTTGTCGAGATCGAGCGACGCCAGGCGCTCCGAGACGAGTTCAAGACCGCGCTTCAGCGTGCGCTGGACACGAGTCGCCAGGATGTCAGGCGCGGTCCATCGGTGACCGACGTCGCACTGCGCCGGCGGCACACGAGCCAACGTAACCAGTTTCTCGTCTCGATCGCGACAAAGCTCTATACGAGCGCGGAAGAGTGCGCGATCGTCGAATTTGCTGCGACCGCGCTCGATCCCGAGGTTCAAGCTTTTTTCGAGCAGAACGTGCGACCTCTCGTTTCGCTGTTGCAGACGCCGCACCAAAGTCCGTGGCACCGACTGCGATTTTGGCAACGCTAATACAAGCCAACTACAACGAGGAACGCTTGGAATCGACGGGGAACATGCTAGAGTCTTGGGAATATAGAGGTTCGTCCCCGAAGCTATAAACGTAGGTGGATAGTGGAGACGAAGAGGGCTCGTGTTGGCGTTTACCACCGCCCAACAAGGGGGTGGTGTGTGGTTCAACGAGCCTTGAGTAGCCAAGAGGTCTGGAGTTTGATGAGCAAATCGCAAATGAGCTGGGGCTGCAGGACTTCGTCTTGATGGTCGCTATAATAAGCAAGCTGGCTGTGCCGCTATCAAGGGTGAGATGGCGGGTCGGCAGCGCGGTTGACGCTTGGCCTTGTCCAAAACCAGAGCTTCACACGTTCCGCGAAGAAACTATTCCTTCTGGCGCCGCAAACCACCAGCCTCAACACAGACAGGCGTTATTGGTATGCACAGTGTCGATGGGGTGAGTGCAAGAGACGCCGAATGTGTCGGCGTCGCAAATTCGTGCCCACGGTTGACGACTCGCAATTGTGCCACCATCCATCGCATGGCCAATATTAATATAGCTGACGTGGCGCGCTCGCTTGTCAACGACCTGGTCAACGACGAAGGTAGCGATCCTCGGCGATGAGATATCGTCTGCAACAGCTGCGTTTCGCCACCGTTGGCAGCCCAAATCGATGTAAACGAATGGCAAAACAACGCCATGAAACATCCGGGCACGTACGGCTCGAATCCCAGTTTTATTCGCCCAAAACGTACTGTCAATTGAGTTTGGTCGACGCCACTGGTCGTCACGAGTGAATTCAAAAGCACT
>NW_008246227.1:6089-11952 GCF_000281045.1 Saprolegnia diclina VS20
CGTTTACCACCGCCCAACAAGGGGGTGGTGTGTGGTTCAACGAGCCTTGAGTAGCCAAGAGGTCTGGAGTTTGATGAGCAAATCGCAAATGAGCTGGGGCTGCAGGACTTCGTCTTGATGGTCGCTATAATAAGCAAGCTGGCTGTGCCGCTATCAAGGGTGAGATGGCGGGTCGGCAGCGCGGTTGACGCTTGGCCTTGTCCAAAACCAGAGCTTCACACGTTCCGCGAAGAAACTATTCCTTCTGGCGCCGCAAACCACCAGCCTCAACACAGACAGGCGTTATTGGTATGCACAGTGTCGATGGGGTGAGTGCAAGAGACGCCGAATGTGTCGGCGTCGCAAATTCGTGCCCACGGTTGACGACTCGCAATTGTGCCACCATCCATCGCATGGCCAATATTAATATAGCTGACGTGGCGCGCTCGCTTGTCAACGACCTGGTCAACGACGAAGGTAGCGATCCTCGGCGATGAGATATCGTCTGCAACAGCTGCGTTTCGCCACCGTTGGCAGCCCAAATCGATGTGAACGAATGGCAACAACAACGCCATGAAACATCCGGGCACGTACGGCTCGAATCCCAGTTTTATTCGCCCAAAACGTACTGTCAATTGAGTTTGGTCGACGCCACTGGTCGTCACGAGTGAATTCAAAAGCACTCAAACATCACGTTGCGCTCGGTAAGGGACTCGGGAGGAAAGGGGTATCCCCGACATCCGAGATGGACGGACCGCGCTGGACATTCTGGCGCACTGCGTCCATCGCACGCTGCAGCGCGGCTCTCAAATGGTCCCGGATCACCTGGTGTCGCTCGATCTCGACGCGACTCGCCCGCGTGCCACAGCACCACCGTCTCATACGCGATCTGATCGATACATGCGGCGTCTCGTGCAGCAAAGCGCGGGTCTGCCCGACAGCCTTGGTCACCGCGGCTTTTGATAGTACGCGGCGGAGAGGCGACGTTGCTTCAAGCGATGACGGCGGATCATGCGCTGCAGGGTGGGCACTACCCACCGCCACGTTGACGTAGCTGATCAACGCGCAGTCTTCGGCGTCCATGCACATGGTCACGAGACTCTCAATCTCACTGGTCGAAGCGACCGTGTCGGCGGCAATCTTGTGGAGCTTGGCATCGAACGCAGCGCGCACGAGGCGCCGGCGCTTGATCTCGGCCAGCACATCGGGGGGCACGAATGCAAACTGCTTGCCGCGTCCAGGCTGCGACGATGGGCCTTGGTGCTTGCCATCACCGTAAACGAGACGCTTGAAGTTGGCCGACGGATCTTCTGGCGTTGTCTTCGAGGACGCTCGAATAGCTCCCTTTTTAGCAGGCGTGGTCGGCGTCGGTGGTGTCGCGGGCGAGACGGCAGGTACCACGCGGGATGGCGCGTCAAAGCTCATACGCCGTGAATTTGACACTTGCGACGGGACATTCCGGATGACACCGACCACGCTATGCCGACGCGACGTCTCAGTGATGACGGGCGGCGGCATTTGCAAGAAAAGGCGCAGGCGTTTTGAGAGTGTGGCCTTGATTGCGTTGAACGATGCGCTGGACAGACGCCGCAGAAATCCGCTGGGTTTGCCTCGCGGGGCCGCAGCTGCCCGCTTGCGTTGATGTTCAATGCCCGACAGCACTAGGTACAGCTGCTCGAGTGCGTCGCTCACCGAGTAGTCGTCGGCCCAGCGCCGAAACGCACCAAGCAGCGCGGCCATGGCTTCGGGCGTCAGAAGCACGTAGACGTTGACACATGTGATTGTCGATGCTTGAACAAAGATGCGATGAAGCGTCGTGGCACACTGAAGCACGGTCGTTTTGCTACTATGGCCCAAAGCCACCGCCAGTTGGTTCGTGAGCCGGGGCTGTGCGAGCCATCGTGTCACGGGGAAGACCTCTTCGACCGCCCAAAGACTGTGGACTGCATCAATCACAACCTTGGGCTTTGGGGACGCGCAGAGCGTCGTGAGCACTTGGAGAAAGGTGGCTTTTGTCAGTCGCACGTAGCGCGACTTGTACCACTCGAGGAGGAACCGCGCGGCTTCGAGCTTGCCCACTTCATGACCCATGTCGTGCGTGAGCGTGAGCAGCGAGAGGCTCAGCTCATATAGCGCTTCCATGTGCTGGACAGCCGCGTCCGGTGACTCAGCTTTGGATATCCAGTGTTTGTGGCGTACAAGGATCACGTGGTAGGTGGCCGTACTCGCCGTAGGCATTGTGCTGTTGATGCTCGGGCTCCCAACGCCTCGTAGACCTGTAGCGTCCGGCACGTCGTTCGTCAAGCCCACGCGCGACGTCGACTCGGAAAAGCGCGACGCGAGCCGCCAGATGGAGCTACTGATGGTGTTGCGGTGCTCGACCTCGTGCACCACGGCTAGTGTTTGAAAAGTATCAAGTTGATACAAACCATAAATCCATTCGCACCTTGAAGATCTTCGGCGCGAGACACTTTGACGCGTGACTCGAGTTTGACGTGGGCACTCGACAAGCGAGGCAGCGAGATCGGGCGGTCCGGGTTGTTGCGGTCTTTGAGCCAGAGTTTGTGCGGCACGACGTCGCCGTCGTCGGGCTCGCCCACACAGCGCTTGCTTTTTCGAAAGCTCTAGACCATCGATCGTGATGTCGCTTGCCATCGCTAGCATCATGTACCTCAATGTAGCAAAACCACAGCGTCCGGATCGCGTACAGGCGGCACATGGGGTCCGAGATGGACTTGCTGCGTGCAAACTTGTCGAGGCGCGAGATGATGGCTTCGCAGTCGTACTGGGGTACCTTGGCGGCGTCCATGTAGAGCGCTGCGATCGCGCCGACGACATTGGCTTGCGCCGACGGCTCGTGGAGCAAGTCGGCGATCGAGAGGTCGGGAATATGGTACCGTCGCGCCCGCCGGTCGTTGATATACCACGACGCGACCCACACCAGCGGCAGCGGCGTGAGCGAGTAGTACAAGAGGCCGTGCGAGTCGGTGTGGTGGGAGCTGTTGGGATTCAAAAGAAACGCAAGGACGCACAGCGTCGTGTAGATCGCGCTCGAGTACGTCAGCGTGCGAATGTTGTTGGGGACGCGGCCGCTTCCGATGCACTACAAGCCAATATGTCATTCCTGTTGGATTGTGAAAGCGACGTCGTAGTCGGACGTACCGGCTGCGTCTGGTACGAGTAGATGAGCAACACGAGCATGCAGAGCAAGAGGCAAAGTGCGAGCACGATCGCACGCGACTTGTGTGTTTCCAAGTGCAGCGAGATGATGAGGATGATCAGGATCGGGTCGACTAGACACAGCACATGTATTTGTGCGTAGGACCCATCAAGTTGCCGTACGTGTTCGCGCCATGACCATCGTGAGGTCGTACCCGCTCTGAAACCGGAAATCCATGGTCGTACTGAGCGGCTCCATGTACTTTTTGTAGTAGAGCGAGCTGAGGTACGTGCCGACAAAGCCAACGGTGCCAATGAACTAGTCAGACAGGCGTGTCAGTCGTCCTAAAGATGGACAAATTGTCTATAGTTGCGCACCCAAAAGTAGCCAAAGCGGTCGACGCACTCGCACGTCGCGCCGTCGGGCAACGGGATGCGGTAAAAGCCGTGGGGACACGTCATTTGATGCAGGAAGGCTGTCAAGATGGGAATGTACAACACATCCAGCAGCAAGGGACAAATAAAGTGCAGCAACAGATCGTGGCCTACACACATCTTTGGTCGACCACAGCGACACCAATAGACAATCTGTACTGCGCCGCGTCTTGAGTCGCCGCAGCACGAGGGCGCCGAGAAGACCCAGCACAGCAAGCGCAAGAAATAGGACCTACGGTGCGTCAGGCAAAAGCGACACGGACAAGGCGTCGGACGTCGGTCACGGGGCTCACTCGCATCGCCAGCGTCTCGACAACGTCTTCGATCTCGACGGCCCGGAACGCGATCGGAAGCGGCGCGTACGTGTACGCGGGCCACTCGGCCCACATACCGAGCAGTTTCATCGCACGAAGGAGCCACGGGCGCTTCTTGGACGTCGTTTTGCGCTGCGCCAATGCGATGGCCATGCCTACACCAGAGTACAGACAAAAAGTCGGTCGAATCGTCGTGCTATGTGCGTGGTGTACCTTGCTCGAGGGGATCGTGGATCTTGGCGACGTCGAGTTCGAAATGGCGCGTCGTGGACGGGCCGTGGTGAAGCATGGCGGCCCCCAAGACGAGCCAGAGCAGCGTCACAAAGCCGATGGGGGCTTCCCAGAGCCACCCGTAGTTGCAAGGATTCCACTCTTCTTGCGTGCACGCAGCCGAGGCATTCCAAAAGCAGCGCAGCTCTTCCATGGACGACACGGCCGACCCTATGGAGTGCTAGCGATGAACGTTTTATAACCAGGCGCCGTGGTTTTATTATTGAAATGCTATAAATAGCATCCTTCCCGAACCCGCCCCGCTTATCTGCCAATAAGAGTGCATGCAAAGTGTGGGCTCAGATCTGAGAGCAGACGCTTGAAAACTCGTCTAGTAGGCTAGTAGGTGTGTGTTTCCAATACAACATTATTGAGAGCCGATTCCTGTCGGTGGGCCCGCGTTCGTATTCCTGCAAGAGGCGTATTGTGTCGCCAATTCGAGGGGCGGCAACTGCCGTGCCGAGACGGCTCGCTGCATGATGCGCATACTGCGTAAATGTAACCTTATCTGTTTCCAACACTGCTGTGCAATAGCACGGCCTGGCTTTGGCCATCGATGTCGAAATTCCGTCATCTACAGCAGCTACACCCTTCTCTAGTCGCTCGAATGTAGCGCCTTCGTGAGCGCCAAAAACAGGTAGGTTTCAATGTTAAATGGCCAAAACGCTTTCTCTCCACGGAGTATACTGGTCGAGTTTTGTCAAAATCGGGTTGAGAAACTAACTATGTTAGTTCATGTGGACTGCGCCGGAGATCCAGGCGACCAACGTCCATTGCACGCTGCAGCACGACCTTCAACTGGTCCGTGCTGCAGCGTGAAACGGATCGTCGCTGAGACAAAATTGAGGCCTTTGATGGAATCAAAATATGCGGCGTTTTTCGCAGCACACGGCTATGCTCAACAGCTTTGATGATGGCGGCGTTCGATTTGACGTAGCGAAGAGACGGCGCTGCGTCGTGCCATGGCGACGGAGGGCGTTGTGTCTGCAGTTGGCTCGGGTGGGATTGGAAAGTCGTCGTTGTTGTCTCCTTCGTGGGATCGATGATGCCGCCTATTGGTGACATAATTGGGATTTTTCATTGCGCATCTTTGGATTTGCACTAGGGTATTTCACAATGGCGATACTCTTTTGGCGGCACAGGGCGTAAAGCTTTTCTTCCCTCCAAGACGTTGGGTGCGGTGACGTGCTTCGTTGGAGTCTCGATCTCGAATGCTAGCTCTTCGACGGCTCGCAAGATTCACCCGTTCGGGAAAAGATAGTTCGGACATTCCACCACTCAAAACACTCACAATACACACAAGATACCGTCCAAGAGGAGTGATACAGCACATGCAACCTTCAATGAAACTGCTCAATCAGTGACCGTATCCGCCGTGCTACTGCCCAACCTAGAGCGCAACAATCAAGATTGTCTCCAACAGCGCAGCACGGAGTACACTGACCGCCTAAACCACGTCGCTGCATGCAAGACGACGAGATGTGTGAGTTTCACAGCTTAGAAACTAAGTTTTCGACCAATCGGGTAGGGAGCAACACACCGCCAGGTTTCCCCTGCTCGGTAGCAAGTGGTTCCCGCCCGCCATCACACTCGGCGGCGGTTATGTCAACATCGCCTTCCCCCCTCACGCGCACTCCACGCGCGACGAAGATGCGTGTTGCCGAAACACCAGTGTGAGCAATAGCAAGTCCCGCCATTTTGTTTGC
>NW_008246227.1:61761-62241 GCF_000281045.1 Saprolegnia diclina VS20
TGAATGAACGCAACGACGGCGAGTGTCTCCTTGGCGCTTACCCCGCGCTCGAAACCCACGAAGACCGTTTTCGTTTGAGCGGCCGCCTGTCTATTGTGAAAAACGTGGCGCGAAACGAACACAAGGACGAGGATCCAATGAAAAAGACAGATGAAAGCTATAGATAAATAGCACTGGCTTACGAAAGGATCCTTCAGCTTGGCTCTGGAAATAACGCCCAGCAAAATTCTAATTTCGTAAAACGAGATATTGGCGCCACTATCTGGTGTATCCGGCTCATCCGCTTAATTTAAGCTTGCTTTTAGTATTGATATAGGGTCCACGAGATAGTGCCTCGATAGTGGGGTTCAAGTTGGCCATCAAATCTTGATGCAACTGGAAAAACAATTCGCCGATTTTTGTCCAATCAAAAGTGCCGAAGAAAAGGGTCGCGCCGAGTTCATTTCCATCAAAAAAGATCAACTCGAACCCCACTTTGAT
>NW_008246228.1:0-860 GCF_000281045.1 Saprolegnia diclina VS20
CCATCGGCTGCCCCGTCTCGATCGCTGTGATGGCGCGGACGAGCGTATCGATCGCTGCAACACGCTCGTCTGGTGTCCAGAACAGTGGTGGCCCGTGCTGATCGTTGCCTGCCTGAGGAATGCGGTGCAGACTCGGTGCTTGTTGAAGTACCGCTTCTTGCAGGATCGCCATTGGTGACTTGCATTCGGAGCTCGCTGCGTCGGTGCAACCGTGGGCGGCGGCTGAATCAGCCACAAGTGTTGGCGCCGGTGTCATCGAACTGCTTGCAAAGCTGTCCGCGGCGTCGTCGAGGGTCGTCGTCGTCGTGGTCTTGGGCTCTGCGGCTTGTTGCAAACGTGCAATGGTGGCGCTTTGCTCGTCAATGGTCCGTTGCGCCGCTGCGAGCTCTGTCGTGAGCTCCGTGATTCGGGTTTGTGCTATCTCGAGGGGCGTTGCAGTCTTTGGGGCAGGCGCCGCCGAGCACACTAGGGCTGGCGTAGTCGTAGCTGCGGCTGCCTTCTTGCGAAGGTCGACCACCGGCATGGTCGCTTTGGCCACCGGATTGGTCATCTTGGTCGTGGGCCGGGTCACGGGTGTCTTCTTGGGCTGCGGCTTGACCGCCACGCGTGCTTTCTTGGCCTTACGGCGCTGCTCGGTGGCGTAGAGAGCAGGGTACGTCTCGCGGAAGAGCTGTTCCTCGCGCGCTTGGCGCTTGGCCTCCTTGTCTTGGATGTGCTGGCTGTTGTAGAGCATGGTAATGTCGATACTGACGCGCTGCAGGACGCCATTTCGCTGGTCGTCAAAGCATTTCTGCAGGTTTCTCCCTCGTCAAGCTGGCTTTTACCTCGCCGCCTTTACGTCCAACATCGCAGGTTGTCGA
>NW_008246228.1:29580-56437 GCF_000281045.1 Saprolegnia diclina VS20
GTACGCGTTATAGGAGCACGTCTGCAATGCGTGCTCGCACAATCGGTCGACGGCAATCTGCTGGTCGGCTGCTGGGCTGATCGCTTACTATGTACACTATTTACGTACGTTTACGGACGCTAATTGAAAAAAAGATCCATCGCTATGCGAGGATTGCACTTACTGCTGGTGCGTCGCCGTTGCCGTCGGGCGCTAAGAGCGAAGCTGCGTAGGCCGGTCTCTATGTGGCGCTTGTCCAGAGCGAGAATTTGACGGCGGCGGTGCGCTTTCTCTGGCCGCCAACTGGCCACCTGGAGCCGTCGTCGACGCTGCTCGTGCGCTTCGACGTGCCAGTCCGCGCCGACGGCTACATTGCGCTCTCGAGCACGAAACTCAAAGGCCTCTTGCAGGCACAGCCTGATGCTATTGTGCTACAAGACATTGAGCCAGGAACGCACGTCGTCGAGGCGCAAGTCCACGACAAGAACCACGCGCTGTTAGGACCACCCGCCGTCCTGCGCATCGAGCGCGTGCTGTCCAAAGACGAGGCCGACGCGCAGCGCAGTCGTAGTACGAAGCCACGCGTGTGGCTCACAGCGCTGCCAGCCGTCGCAGGACGCCGCCCACGTCGACGCACACTGTGCTTTGTCGGTACGAACGGTCAGTTTGACGGCCAGCGGCAGCTCTGGCTGCACCTCATTCAGGGCCTCGCGCGGCATCCATCAGTAACCTACGCGTTCCACGTACGCTTGCATTGCTGGGATCGAGTCGCTGCATGCACATGTAGATGATTCGCCTCGAAGATGCGTCAACAAGGTTTGATCCGTTTGCAGACATTGGCGTACCCGTCACGTACGCCCCGATGCAAGTCTCGATGGAAGAAGCCGCAACGTACCAGCTCACGACCAACACGACGATGGAGTCGATTGCCGACTACGTTCTCAATGGCAAACCCGACGCGCCCGCGCACATTCCGCGGCTTTGGTCGACGTTTCTCCGCACGTTTGCACCATGTCACGGCGGCATACTGGTCATCGCCAACTCGCGCGACCACGGCGACCGCGTCCTCGCCCTCGTCGCCAAGCACGTGGGCGCTCGCGGCGTTCTCTTTGATCTCTCGAGCGTCTTCCCCGTGGCGAATACCGTCGACGCACTCATTGGACCATCGAGCTACACGCTGGAGCACGACAGCGTGACACGGTCCATCACGGCGAGGCACCGCCATGTCATTCCGCCTGGCATCGACGCAAATGTATTTGCGCCTGCGCCACAACGCAAAACGAACAGTTGCCTCGTCGTCGGCTTCCTCGGCCGGATCGCACCGGAAAAGTCCCTCGGACTCCTTGCGCGCGCCGCCGAACTCCTCGCGACGAGACGCGATCTCTGCCTTGTCTTTCGGTGGGTCGGCGAAGGCCCCCATGCTGTGTATTATGCGCACTACCCGGTTGAGCTGGTTGGTGGTATTTACAACGAGACCGCACTCGTCCACGAGCTCCAGTCGTGGGATTTGGCAGTTCACCCAGGCCTCCAAGAGACGTTTGGCATCGCCAACATTGAAGTCATGGCGGTTGGGCTGCCACTGGTGTGCTTTGGTGTGGCCGGCACGACCGAGTACATTCGACACAACGAAAATGCGTGGGTTGTCGACGACATTTGTCCCGAGGCGCTCGCAGCTGGGATCGAAGTCCTGGCCAGAGACAGCGATTTGCGGCAACGACTGGGACGAGGTGCGCGTACGACAGTCGAGAAGCAGTTTACGTGGTCGGCGACGGTAGCTGCATACGACGAGGTGTTTGGCCGCCTCATGAGCGCGCCACGCGGCCAAGCTGTGATTAAGTGATAACACTATTTCTTCATGCCAAATGACTCATGATCGTCTTGCTTTTGCACTCTTTTTCGAGTGATTTGAGCTGGCGCACTTGTGACCAGAAACGAGGCAAGTCTCGCCAGGTCAACGGTGCTGCGAAAAAGGCGACGAAATCCTGGACCACCGCGACACGCTCGTTGCAACAAGGGACGTCCAAGGCAAGAAGAGTCTATTTGATAGCAGTCCTTCTGTATTCGGCGGTGGGATGATGCGTAGGCGTCACACGTTTGTTGAGCAGCTCCAACAGCTTGTTCACACATCGTACATGTACATTGACCATTGTTACGTCAAAAGGGTCGGATTTGAAACATGTTGAAGTGCATAAATGTGTGAATCGAGAATGTGTGTGATCTTAATATACGCACACTCGAAAACAACGCAATAGGATCTTGAAGGGGTGCGATGGCCGACAAGGACCGATCGATCGCAGTGAATATCCGAGACTTGGATCAATGGAACCACTTGCGCGAGAACGCGACAGAGAAGCTCATCGGTACCGTTACCTCATCAATAACATGGTCAGACGTGCGTGCGCCGTAGTCATCGACATGTATCAAGAGTGGTGTGGCCCGTGCAAGGTGCTCGAGCCAACGTACCGTCGTATTATTGGTGAGACGGCGTCTGCTGAAAGCCGGCTTCAGTTTGCAGCAGTAGAACTGCATCCTACGCAACCCGTATGAATCCATTAATGGCACGATTGTAGGTATGTTGTACCTCGGCCAAGATTGAGGGCATCACTGAGAACCCCACGTGCAAGCCGCGCTTCGTTTTGTGGCGTGTTCGTCCCTGTGCAAACGTGTCGACGTTTGCATCATCCTGTTGCGTAGGACAAAAAGTCCGTTGGCGAAGTGCTCGGTGTCAACGTGCCCGCACTTGAGGCCCTCATCAAGCAAAATCTCCCCGCGGCCAAAACCGAGGAAGACGCAGCGTAGTCGCCGCATTGGACCTCCATGTACAGAAAACTTGCCATTGAAACGTCGACATTTGTGCAGAGGGCTGATCGAGCATTGAGCTACGCGGCACACGTATTGGGTGCTCGGGCGAACGCGTGCTTGCTAAATGAAGTCGATAGGAAACATGTCGGATGACTGGCAACACAACGAACCTTTCCCGCGGTACAGCGCGCGGGTATTGAAAGTCGCGGTACGGTGTTGTGTGCATCTCGGGATCGCTGGGATCTTTTATGAGCTTGGGCACTGCGGAGACTGTGTCTTGTCGATCGTGGGTTGGAAGCAAAGGCAAGAAGCATGGCGTGGACATCGGGTTGCTGAGGTCCCCAAGAATGCGGCCATCGCTACTCGGTCCATTTGTCAATCGTTGAATGGCACATGGAGCTGTACAAGTACTCGAATGGTAGATCCAGCCACGCAAAGGGTTGCGGAGCTGCCTCGGGGTCCATGGAGGGGTCCTTGTAGCCCTTGCAGCGCTTACACAACTCCCTACACAACGCACAAGATCAAGCTTCAACGTGAGTGTGTCATCAAGGCGCACCGATACGAGAAGTTCTATTGGGGACCAAGCACCGGTAGGTACTCAGCTCTGGCATCGATGATTCGCAGAGCGTACGTGATTGCCTATAGCATTCAAAGAGGTGAACAAATGTGCTGGGATGAAGCACATCGTACCGCATTTCAAGCATTTCCAGTCGCCCTACGTATGCACATGCTGATTTAATAGTGATCCATGTCGCATCGTACCGGCCACCACGTCATGTGTGCGAGCTTCTTCTTCGGTTTCTGGGGAGGAAACCGAGCGCAGATTGACGTCAATCACGGGCATGATGGTTTCGATGAGAATGGTACGGTTTGCGGCTCTTTCGCGTCTACGGAAGCGCCCCATAGGGCTGCAACCGCAGCGTCGACGGTCCTACGACGCGAAGATCGCAGACAGTCCAAGTTGGGATCCTGCTGGGATTGTACGGAGAGGAGTCGATGGGAAAGTCCGAGAGCGCGAGCGCGTGGTATAACCTTCGTATCGTCGTTGGCTGGCCGTCTTCATGCGCAGGCGAGGTGCATGTCATTGCGCTTGTCTCTTCCGGCTCTAGGTGCCACATGGCACAACCGCGGTAGTCACAGGGCTCATCGAGAAGGAACGAGAGGTCAATGGTCTTGGCGATCGGTGGCAGGGGCGGCTGCTTCGTCATGTCGTCTTCCTCGAGGTAGTAGTCCTACACGATGGTTCCATCATGCGCAGCTCTTCCTCGTCCGGCTTCGCCCTTGTATGCAGTACCATCGTCGTATTCGCACTCCCTTTGGCTTCGCGGCTAATCAACTTGTGATTGCCGCCAAAAGATCGCTGCGTACGGATAACAGAATGTCCGGATAATCGATCCACTCTAAAATAATACACTACACTATATATTTTTAATACAGCAATTGGGTGTTGTCTAAATACTGTGAAGAACACCACACCTTGGGTCGCCAAGGGCACCAGGTATCAACTTATAGCCAACAGCGTACTCTGCGGCCATCAATGGGTACTATCTTTTGTATTGAGGGTCACGGCACTACGGCTATCTTTGGCCAAGTGCATATGTTGGTTGCTTGAACTCACACGTACGAAGACTATATCAGGATTACACTAAATATTGAGTGGTCGGGCTAGTGCAACCTCATCTTTTGGTTGCGATGGCGAAGCGCGTGGTGACCTTTGTGACTGGCAACAAGAAGAAGCTCGAGGAGGTCGTTGCGATCCTCGGTTCGGACTTTCCGTTCGAGGTGCGCAATGTGTCTCTGGATCTGCCCGAGCTCCAGGGTGAGCCCGCCGACGTCTCGCGCGAAAAGTGCCGGCTCGCGGCCGCCAAGATCCAAGGCCCCGTGCTTGTCGAGGACACGTCGCTCTGCTTCAACGCGCTTGGCGGCCTCCCGGGCGTGTACATCAAGTGGTTCCTCGAGAAGACGGGGCACGAAGGCCTCAACAACCTCCTCACCGCGTACCCAGACAAGTCGGCGTACGCGCAATGCATCTTTGCGTTCAACGACTTTAGCGCGGGCGAGGCGACCGAGCCGATCGTGTTTGTGGGCCAGACCCACGGCAAGATCGTGCCGGCGCGTGGCACCACCGACTTTGGCTGGGACGCGGTCTTCCAGCCCGACGGGTTTGACCAAACGTTTGGCGAGATGGACAAGGCGACCAAGAACACCATTTCGCACCGGTACCGGTCGCTCGAGAAGCTTCGCGCGCACGCCCACACGACCAAGTAGACATCATTGTAACAGGAAACTCTACCATTCTGTCTTTTCTATGGTATGGCGATGGAAGGATTCGATTGCTGCGTAACGGCTTGCGATGGACGAGAGCCGACGGCCGTTCGTCGTCGTGCGCGTGCAGCCGCCCCAGGACGAAGCCGAGAAGGGCCTTGGCGTCGTTGGCAACGGTGTCACGTGGATCCACCATGCAGAGGAGCGCGAATTCCGGTTCGGTGACGTCGTCGCCCCGGCCGCGCTGCCGGACGTTCTGACCGAGCGTGTGATCAACACGCTACGGCAGGGCCGCCACGCCACCGTCCTTTCACTAGGCCAGGTGCATTTTGCCGTATCGTTCACCAACGATCGATAGTTCTCACGACGGACGTAGCGTGAATCTGGCAAAACGACAGCCTTGTTGGACGCGGACGTGGGGCTCGTTCATCATGTGGCACGAAGTCTCTTCGCCTTGGATGTCACCGTGCGCATGAGCTTCCTCGACGTGTACGCGGACAAGGCCATGGACATGCTCAAGGGCAAGTCGACCAAGTGCCGACCGCTCTACCACCGCTCTATCGGCGCCTATGCGAGCGACCTCACGCGGCTCCAAGTATCGTCCTATGACGCCTTTGAGAAAGTACAAAGTGACGTTATGAACGCAGATGCTATGTATTTGGTTGGGCATTGTAGACGCTAGCACAGGCACTGCGTGCGCTCGCGATCGACTGCATCGTCGAGAACCGAGTTCACGGCGTGTCGTGCCGTATCCTCTCGCTCTATATCGAGCACCCGCCGCACGGGCTCTGGACACGTCTGGACTTTGTCGATATGCCGGCGTCGGCGCCGCGCCACCACACGCAAGCCGAGACGGACCTGGGTCATATCATGGAACAGGTATTCTATCGTCAAGGTATCGGCTCTTCAATGAATGTTCGTAGGGGTATCGGCAATTGCACGTGTGCTGGAAGCAGCTCGCGGACGGCGACGATCCTGCGACGATTCCATATGGGTTGACGGCGACGGTATGGACCCTAGTCTCGGAATGCTAGTCGACTATAGTATGGCCTAGTCGATGCTCCTGCAGCATATGCTTGGCAGCATGGCCGACGCATTTGTGATCGCCAACGTCGTGCAGTCGGCGCTCCAGAACGAGGTTCTCCACTTGATGCATTGATACATCGATATGCACACACAGCCAGGAAAACCTCTTGACGCTGCGGCACGCAACGTTGCTGCAAGCGATTCCGTCGCGCGTGCCGTCGACGCCATCGACCATTTGCAGTCTCTTGGGCGACATGGACGAAGACCTCTTGGCGCTACGCGACCGCATCACGTGGTTGAAAGCCAAGTTGCAGCTCAACGACGCGGGGCCGGCCGCGAGCGCAGCACTCGAGCAAGAGCTCCAGGCCAAGCGTCAAGCCACGCGGCACATCGAGTCTCTTCGCGCCGACTTTCACGTACCCAAAACACCATTTGTCATATTCCAAAATCTCGAACGTAGAAGGAAGCGATCGAGTACCACCAGGACGCACTCAAGTTTCAGTGTGGTGTCGAGAGTCTCAGCATCAGCCTCGGCACGTCGCTCCTCGAGCACGATAGTTTGAACGTCTACCTCGTGCGACTCCACGAAGAGCGCCTCTT
The DNA here is from genome assembly GCF_000281045.1 of Saprolegnia diclina VS20. Classification (NCBI taxonomy): domain Eukaryota; phylum Oomycota; class Saprolegniomycetes; order Saprolegniales; family Saprolegniaceae; genus Saprolegnia; species Saprolegnia diclina. The sequence continues at coordinate 36,253 of NW_008246228.1, forward strand.
TAGCTCTTGGTTTCGCTTCAACATCGCGGCCAACGACGTCCTCGCGGGCCGCCTCGCGTCGTCCCAGACACCGCCGGACAAGTACCCTGGTATCGTTCTCTTTGGGGGTGGCGCCATGGTGCGCCACTGCCGCTTCCAAATGCCAACGCCGCCCAACGTCGAGCTGCTGCCGGACGAGGGCATCTGTCTCCTCAACGGCGCCGACGTCTCGGAGCGCACAACGCTGCGGCACGGCGATGCGCTCACGCTCGGGCGTCGCAACGTCTTTCGCGTCTTCATTCCCCGCGTCCATGCACTCGAGCCGCTCGACTTGAGTCACTTTTACAACCGGGAGAGTGTCGTGCGCGCGTATGCGACCACCATGGACTTGGGGCCTGGCTGCGCCGAGCGCCACTGCCACGACGCGCTCACTCGGATCGTCGACCGCATCGTGACCATTCGCGCCATGCACCGCGACGGCATGCGCTCCGGCGACGTTCCCGACTCGGAGGCCATGGACATCCACGACATCTACCTCCAAGTATTACAACGACGCTCTGCACGCCTTGGATGTCGACGCCACGTGCGTAGAAAGGAGCAGCGCTGGACGCGAGCGCCATGACCACCGAGATGCGCCTCGCGACCATTCGGCGGCTCTCGCAGAGTGCGATCGACGAGATGAACATTTTGGAAAATCGGTCGGTTAATATCGCGAAATCGCGCTGCAGCTCAGCACGCATATAGCATCGCCACGGGGTATGCGATGCCGCTCCTCGACTACGTGGACGAAGCCAACGTCATGAGCAAGGAGGTGAACGAGCCCTTGATCGTCCGTGCCGTGCCCATCATCCAGCACATGGTCACCCACGACGACGAGGCGCCCATCGATCGAGCCCAAGTACGTCCTTCGCGCTATCGTTTCTAATAGCGTTGTAGCTCCAAACCGACCTGTGGATCGTCTTTCAGAACCGCGAACGTCCCCGCCAACGCATGATCATGCGGCCGCAGGACTTTTTCCTCCGGCTCGCGCTCCTTCGGTCGTACCACAGCGAGGTGCAGCTGCTCCATTCGTCCAAAGCACGGAATCCGTTTGTCGTCGACGACGGCGTCGAAGAGCTCATTGGGGTCGCGCCCGTGTACATGGGCCGTCTTGCCTACTACCTGGACGTGGACGAAGCCGTCCCGATCGTCAACCGGACCGGTAGCATCACGGGCCACCTCGTCGTGAGCGTCCAGCCGTACGTTGAAGAAAAGGTGTACGACGCCGTGGCGCGGCGCGAGGTAGGATGGAGGCCACTCAAACTCTTGCTTGGAAGAGATGATGGGCAGGTGGTGCGCTACACGCACTTTGCCGACATGGACATTGACAAGGACAATGAGCTCGCGACAGCCGTCGGGATGCAGACGCACGTCGAGTTTCACGTGACGGTCCGCGGCGCGCGGGGGCTGCCCTCGGCGCTCAACAGCAACGTATTTGTCGAGTACAGTTTTTTCGACGACGAGCGACCACGCGCGACCGAGCCAAGCCCGACCAAGTCGAGCCACCCGGTGATCCAAGAAACGTTTGTGCACCGCGTGCTTGTGACAGACAAGCTCGTGCACTACCTCCTCCATGGCGCCGTGACCTTCCAGGTGCTACAATGCGCAGTCGAGTACTGTACGAAATGCAGTGGTAGGTGTATGGCTACCGCGGCGACCACATCCACCTCCGCGACGCGCCAGATCGGGTAGGCAAAGAGTATATCTGCGGCGTTGGTCGTAGTGTCCTCTTCTCTTGGGTGCGCCCGCTCACCTTCCACTTGTACGGTATCGTTAGGCCTACTGGTGTGACTTGGAGACCAAGTCGCTCAGTGCCACGATCCACGCCCTCGAACGCAAGGTGGATGGGCTCCAAACCCAGCTGCGACTCGCGCAAACATGGTCCGACGTCCCATCCCCCGCCGACGCCTCCTCTATACTGCACGAAGCAAAGGTGACAGTGGAAGATACGATGACGGAAGAGGCGCCGCCGGTAAGTTGACGTGGATCCTGGCGTCATTTGTGCATGTCGCTCTAGACGAACGGCGCCAAAGGAACGAGCGAGGAGGATCGGGATCGAACCCGCTTGGCGCACGCAACGTCGTGGCGCGGTTCGATCAGCAAGCGGACGAGCGTCGTCGGCCGTGTGCTGCGCGCCAAGTCCATCAGCAGCGTGCTCTCGGCGCAACGATCAGGCGTCTGTGCCGTGCAGTAGCCAACTCAGGCCCATGAAGGCGCCGTGTCATATCTGTACTGTACGTCGACAAAGCTACAACGACCACAAAGAATCCCTGTCTACCAAGCCATCATCTTGTGCGCTTGTTGACCGAGTCGACATCTTGGATGAGGTGGTCGGACAGTGCCGAGGCTGTGATGGTCGGACAGTGCTGCTTCAAGCCGCGGGATGCGCCAAAGAACCGACGCAAGAATCCCACGCTTCCTGCAAACCGACGGCAACTTTGCACGAAAAACGGGTGCCACGCGGCCGTGTCACGAGTCTACGCGAGGCGCCAGCTGGTTCTGCGTTATAACCCGGCTCGCATCACCGAACAGTATCTTGGTGGCATGTCCCGCGCGACTGCGATATGATTCCGAACGTCAACCCCACCTCAACCTGTACGACGCGCGATCGCTATCATTTTCCTCCTATTCTAGCGCTACATACACTGTCCAAGTACACAAGATGCAGTTGCGCCGAGCGCGATGGGACCGACCAGCCCCCGTCTTCACTGCAACTGCTTCAAGTGGCGTCTTTCAATGCTGGCGCTGCCACGTGGTGCGCACCCGCGATAGGCGGCCAATCACACAAACGCCGAGCGATCCAAAAAAAGCGATGCAGCGCGGCACGTGGGACATGTCACGACCAACGTCTCTTCGAGGCTGCTGATCCGCAGGAGAAAGGGCATTGCGTGTTTTTGACGGGCAATAGACAAGACGAAGAAGCGGAAAGTTAGTAAATAGTATACGTGCAGAACGAGCAAGACACGTCTAGGGTGGAGGAAGGAATATGCAGTCAAAACTAGACGACGAGGATGTTGGCGGCGTCGGACGTGATGCTGTCGTCGTGCTCGAGGGACGCAATGAGGAAATCGAGGCAGTCTTCGAGGCTCGGGACCGCGTCAACGACGACGCACTTGTCGAGTATTACGTTCTTGGGCGTCGCAAGCGTCGACGCAATCGTCTTTTTCGGCTCCGACTTTTTTTTTTGCTTTTTGATGAGTTCCTTGGGCGAGGCGTTGCCGTCGTCGCTGCAGTTGCTCGAGAGGTCGACCGCGCCAACGTTGAGGCTCTTGAGGTGGCAGAACGCCGACGGCTTCAAGTCGAGCACCTTGACTTTCGAGTCGGCGCCCGTCGGCGTCATGTTGGTCGGCTGGTGGTGCTTGTCGTCCGGCAGCGTGATCGTGTCGTGGTGGTGCATGTGGTGGTGGTGGTGATGCAGGTGGTGCATGCGGTGGTGGCTCTCGGTCGTCGACGAAGAGCTCTCGCTGCCGTCCTTTTCGTCAATCGACGGGCGGCGGACGTGCGTGTCCTGGGGCCCGACCTGCTTCTTGCGGCGGCGAAGCCCGCGGTCGCGGCGCGCGATCTTCTCGCGGAACTTTTGCGCGTGCGTTTGGGTCTGGCGCACGTTGCGCGTGCGCACCATGGACGCAATGACCTTCCACGGCCCGAACGGGTAGAGCTTGGAGGCTTGCAGGAAGCGCTCGTGTTCCTCGAGGGTCCACGTGCCCTTGCCCTCGTTGGTCGTCTTGCGGTGCTTGCGGGGCGACATGTTGCCCGGGTCGCAAGGGAGCTTGGTGTGGATGCCCATGAATGTGGTAGGTTGGACTGAAATTGCAAAGTGGGGCAAAAGAGAATCTTTCGCGCTAACACAGAGAAACGAGCCGACGTTGAACGCAATGGGCGAGAGAAACGCTGGATTACAGTCGCTGGGTGGAGCGCTCCGAGTCCCACCCTCGGGCTTTGACCAGATGGCGCAATATACCACATACGCTCGACGGCATCGCATTGAAGAACCGCTCCCATCTCTACAGCGACGTTGCCGTCGTCGTCGAGCTGCACAGCAAACGACGTGCCACGTGTTGACGGTGCGCTCGCCACACAAGTCGACGACGATCGATGTGTGGTCGAGCGAGCTGCATATTTCTCTCGCCTTCAACGCGCATGTATATACACGCGGGCGCTTGGTAGCGTCTGCAGCTCTTCTTTGCGCTCGACACGTGGAAACGAGGCGCGCAGAGTGGGCAAGAGCGATCGAAGAACGTGAGAAACCCGGGTCACGGACCACGGCCGATAAAAAGCGCCAAAAGCGCACCTTGTCTTTGACCCTGCACCGCGTATGTGCACGACCCGCCACCAGACGCCTGGCAACGAGACGACGTCGTATCGACACTCCTCGCAAGCTGCACGACCACTTTGAACAGCAGCTCGTGTTGACGTGATACACCGCACACTGCCGACCGCGCTGGTTTTCAATCGTTTAACGCAAGAAACACGAGGTCGCAGCGCGGTAAACGCACGGTTTAACGCGTCTGCGACCTTGGTTTCGACAGCGCGAGACAGTTTGCAGCTCACGCGGCCGATCTTGTCTCTGCCTGCGTCGTACACTCGACCTTTACATCGAGTAGCTCGACCCAAGAGCATAGTGGATAGCGTCTGCTTTGCCATTCACGAGACCACAACAATACTGTACGCTTGCTACTCGCGGTAGCAAATGTGCGACGAGGTCTCGCCAATCTTCTTCGTACTAAGATCGAGGCCTTCTTTGTACGAGATCGTTGGCACCGTGCCGTGTGTGCATGGACTGGTGGTGATGGCGCGACTACACGCCCCGGCTGGACACGCCAATCTGACCAAACCGCCGCTGTGTCGAGGCCCCTCTCAGTGCATTACGGCGCTGCATACCGTTGCGGACTCGTTCGCGGCGATGGCGATGCGGCACGTCTTGTCTATGAATTCATTTTGGTCGAAATTTGGCCTCGGATCTTTGAACCGGAACCCACTCTATTTGCACCGCCATCGTGTCTACGCCTCAAGCCTGTCAACGTCCCCGAATGCCGCAAAGGGCCGCTTGCTACACACAATAGTGCTCTCCGTCGTCGTGAGTCACAGCCACGGAAGATCGCGCGGCCTGTTTATGGTTCAACCCGCTAGTCAGGCTGATCGGCCATCTGAGTTAGCCGCAATCTGATTGGCCACGAAACAGTCGAAGTTCGAAGGAGCGAAAAATCTTCGGCGAGCGGACAGCGATGCCAAAGCCGACGACCGCCAGCAGCGTGCCATTGCCGCGCCACCAAAAGCTCCGAAGCAGCGACGATGGCCTGGACGGCGACAACGAGAAAGGCTTCGAGACCATGGCGGTGCAGTCGTCGTCATCGTCCCCCAAGCGGGCGATGCATTGCGTCCTTACGTCCCCAGGCATGCTCGTGATTGCCATGCTTGTGGCTGGCGTCCTCGTGCTCATGGCCCTAGTTTCGTTCTCGGAGGAGCCTACGGCGACGATACAAGCGCTGCCGCCGAGCGTTGCCACGCTCATGGATACGTCCGTCGCACCCTGCGATGACTTTTACCAGTATGCATGCGGCGCGTGGATCGCCAACACGACGCTACCATCGGACCGGTCGCGCTACTCGCGGTCGTTTGACAAAATTAAGGAGGCGAACGAAGCCATCTTTATGGAGATCGTCTACGACAAGTGGCCTCTTCTCTCGGAGCTCTTCACATCGTGCATGGACACGGCGACGCTGGATGTCGTCGGGGCGGCCCCGCTGGCTGCTGGCATTGCCATGCTTCGCGCGGCAACAACAAAAGCAGATCTCGTGCACGCCATGGGCGAGCTCTCGTCGCGAAGTGCGCTGTCGTTTCTGATCGACGCAGGCATCTACGCGGACGAGAAGAACTCGACGATCAACTCGCTCCATATCTCGCAAGGTAGCCGCATGCGGACGATACTGCCTATCGATGCCCTTGAATAGGTGGTCTCACGTTGCCCGACCAAGACTACTATACCAACGCAACGCGGTTCGCAGTGTTTGAGCCTGCGCTTCGCACGTATGTGCGCGAGCTTCTGACGCACATTGACTACCCCAAAGTTCCCGAGGCCGTCGAGACCATTGTGGCGCTCGAGGTGAACCTCGCACGCGCGAGCGTGACCAAAACCGCACTGCGCGACCCGCTTCGTACGTACAACATCGTGCGGGACATCAATGCGAGCTACCCGCTGGTGCTTGGCGCGTTCTTTGCCGGCGCCAAGCTGCCATTGACGCCGACGTCGGCCGTGATTGTAGCGACGCCGTCGTTTCTCGACTACGCAGAGAATTTGATCAAGTCGACGCCACTGGAATCACTCCAAACATTGTTTGTGTACCAGTACACGGCCAGCATGGCATCGGCTCTGTCGTCGCCGTTCCGCAACACGTCGTTTGCGCTCTATGGTCGCGCGATTGGGGGCCAGGAACACCCACGACCGCGCCAGAAGCAGTGTCTCTCGAGCGTCAACGAGTATCTCGGCGAGCTACTGAGCCGGTAGCAACGACAAGCCGTGGATTCTCTCAACATACCACGCTTTGTAGCTACTACTTGCAGAGGACCTTTCAGCCAGACGCGCTGGCCGCGATTCAGGCGCTCGTCGCTTCGCTTGTCGAGACGTTCCATGGGCGCCTCATGGCGGCTGCATGGATGGACGCCGAAACAAAAGCGGCGGCCATTGCCAAGCTTCGCGCCATGTCGTCGCTGTTGGGGTACGCCGTCCTGCGCTTTGACGTCACGTTGATCGCTATGTAGCTACCCGTCACAGAAGCTCATGTACACAGGGCTGGTGCTATCGCCGTCAGAGTACTTTGCCAACGTCCAGCAACTGACGCACCTCATGCATGTTCGTGCCGTCGCCAAGCTCCATCTGCCTGTCGACAAGGACGAGTGGCTCATGCACGCGCACGAGGTCAACGCGTACTACAACCCGCTGGCCAACCAGATTGTGTTTCCAGCGGGCATTCTCCAGCCGCCCTTCTTTGACGCGCACCAGGACCTCGTGCTCAACTATGGCGCGATTGGCATGGTCATAGGGTGAAATGCGGCGCTGGCCTCTATACGAACTTAGTCGTCGTTAGGCACGAGATCACGCACGGCTTTGACGACCAAGGGCGCAACTTTGATGCGACCGGCAACATGCAGCCGTGGTGGTCGGATGCGACCGCCCAGCGCTTTGAGGCCAAGACGTCGTGCATCGCCACGCAGTATACGTCGATGGCCGTACGCAACGAGTCGTCGGGCGAGCTCCTCGGGCACGTGAACGGCCGCTTGACGCTCGGCGAAGACATTGCCGACGTCGGCGGCCTCCGCGTCGCGTTTGACGCGTACACGGCAGCCATGACTGCGGTACATCACCAGTCATTGGCTTCTGTTATAACCACGTGCGGATAGATCCATAGCAAGGTGCGCGAGCAGCTCTTCTTCCTCTCGTTCGCGCAGAGCTGGTGCACAAAAGCCACCGACCAAGCGCTGCAAGTACCCTCGCCACTGCAATCACAACCACGATCCATCGGAATACTGCGTAGAGCTCGCTGGACGACGTCCACCCGCCGGCCAAGCAGCGCGTGAACGGCGCCGTCATGAACAACGAGGCGTTTGCCCGTGTCTTTAACTGCCCCGCGGGCGCGCCGCTCCATCCGCGCGAGAAATGCAACGTCTGGTAAACCTTTCGTGACGACGGCGTCGGTTCGATCCCACCCACCGCCTCTGCACCTCGTGGGAATAGCTCTTGGGAATATACGTGGATTACGCCTACGATTACCTTGGCGACATCGCGAAACGCTGGCGCGCAGACACGTCGGTGCGGTTGATGATGGCGCGCGTCTCTCGCAGCAGGATACAGAGAACACCCACTTGACGAACCTTGTACTCTCGACATGTCATTGATGCAGCTTGCACCTCTTCTCAATGCATTACGCGAAGTCGACGTCGCTCTATGTGCTGGATGCTGGGTTAGACAGGCCGCATCGATATCCGGACATATCCCGCGTATACGGATGCGCTCCGTGATTGGTGGAGGCGGGCGTCATCATCGTCATCAGCACCAAAAGCAACATCGAGATGGCCATGCACTGGAGCGACGACGACGAAGGGTACGAGAACGAGCAGCCGTTCATGTGGCTCGAGGGCGACTCGCTCGCGCCGCCGTGCCAGTCGGACTATGACATTGTTCAGGCCATCATCGACTTTGCCCACGTCCAGCCCACCGACGTACGCCATTCGTATGCGAGAGAGATGTCGTGCTTATGGAGCGTATAGGTCGTCTTTGACTTGGGCTGTGGCGACGGCCGCATCTGCATTGGTGCAGCCCGGCAACACGGCTGCCGTGCAGTCGGTATTGAGATTGAGGCGCCGCTCATCGCCAAGTTTGAGCAGTCGATCACCAAGTACAACCTGCAGGACAAGGTCCGCATGTTGCACGCGGACCTCATGGACGCCGACCTCTCCGAGGCGACCGTCATCGTAACGTACTTGCTGCCGGAAGCGCTCACATTGCTCGCGCCCAAGCTCGAAGCCGCCCTCGCCCGCGGGTGCCGCATCGTGAGCAACACGTGGGGCATTCCGGGCATGACGCCGTCGGCGCGCGTCGACGTCGGTCAGTACGCCAACGTGCCGCTGTACCTCTACGCGTCGCAGTCGTAATACACTATTCTCTGTCGCGGATACAACGCACATGCTTCTTCTGTTCTTATCTAGTCTGGGTCGTGTCTTAGGCCGTCGATCGGTCGCTCTCGACGAGGCGCTGGGCCACGTCGCGCACGAGACGCATCGTCGCGGTAAGCTCGTCGCCGGACGCGGGCAAATACTTGTCGCAAAAGACAACCGCGTCTTCATAATGCCCGAGCGTAATCGCGGTTTCGACGACCATGCGGAAGACGGGGCGCGGCGCGTCGGCCACGTCCTGTGCCGACTTGCCGGCAAACGCGAGCTGCGCGAGCTCGTACGCCGCGTCGAGCGACCGGACTTCGAGGTGCAGCTTGAGCATCGTCTCGACCGCCTTCCACGTGAGCTCCATGTCGTGCTCGATCGCATAGTCGATCAAGTGCGCGCACGACGAAGCGTCTTTCTGCTGCGCGTACGAGTAAAACGCCGCGCCAAAGACGAAGTCCGAGACTCGGAGGACGTTGGGGACGCTCGCCACGTGGGCCAAGAACGCATCCGCGGGCAGCGTCCGCACGAGGAAGGGCACGTATAGCGGCTTCAAGATCGAAGGGCGCATGCAGATGCCGTGCGCTTGCATGGCTTGTACGAGCGACTCGACGTCAGCGAACGACGTCTCGGGGTTTTGGAGCAGCGGCGTGAGCACCGAATCGAAGAGGGACGGGAGCGCGGTCGCCAACGACGGGTGCGCAATGTACGCAAGCGCTGCTTTGGTGGCGAGGCTGGGCGCGTGGAAGCGCACTGGCAGCAATAGCGTGGACACCAGCGTCGAGAGCGGCAAGATGAGCGACGCGTTGGCATACGCCATCAAAAGATCGGACGCGTCGTCGAAGCGTTCGAGCATCAAGCAGCTTTCAATGAGCTGCGACCAGAGCGCCGGTGGCACGAAGTAGCCGTGGTCGGTCATGAGCTTGGCCGACGCGACCGCGTGCTCGATGGATGGCGCCAGAAACCACGGATGGCGTTTGCTTTCAGGCGGCGTCGCATTGCACGCCAGCGCATTCCGGAAGTGATGCGCGTCGAGGTGCACGCGGCCGACGCAGTGCTGCAGCACGTTCAGCGCCTTCTGGCCGCGCTTGAGCATCGTGTACGCATACAGACCTTCGAGCACAACGTCCCGCCGAGCTTCGCACCACAGCTCCGCCTTGTACTCACGCTTGAGCGCGCGAAAGTACAGGGCGACTTCGTCGTAGCGGCCAAGGCGGTTGAGGGCGCCGAGCAGCGCATGGAGACCTGCGTTGTCGAGGCAGCGCTTGCGCGGGTGCATCTCCACGTATGCCACGATCACATCCTCATAGCGCTGTGCGTGAAAGAGACGCGCCATCTCGGCCGACGCCACCGCGTCCGCGTCGCGCCAAATCTTGCAGTAGGCCTTGATCGACGGCGGCTCGACGGCCGCAAAGGCAGCAGCTTCGCCTTGCAGCTGGTGCAGCGCCGGGGCCTTGCTTGCTTGCGCGGAAAGAGAGAGTGCTCGCCTGTGCAGCGGCGCCACGGACCGCGCAAGAGGCGCCACGTGGCGCAAGGCGGAGCGAAGGACGCGCGTCTGCATCGTTTGTCTCTCTTGACCAGCCGCGAATCCGCCAATTTAAGGCGTGATCCGGCAATTATCCGGATAATTGGACCTCGTTTTGTCGAGATTGCCCTCTTTTTGACATATCGCTGTGGACGCCGCACAATCGCGGAGCGTTTAAACACGTTTTAGTTCAAAAGCGCCTTTTAACGCATCTGCCACGTCAAGCCCACGCGCGCTGTGGCACCTCTTGAGACTCGCAGGCCGCGCCCACAGTCGACAGATGCACGACATGCATCGCGCATGCTGCACGGGCAGCGACGCAGTGCGAACTGTGGCGCGAGATTGTCCTTGTCGGTTGAACGTTTGACCTGTTTGCGTCAAAGTGTTTAACCGAATGGTAGCCTCGGGACGTCACCATCCATTTTCAACATCGACGAAGCGTTTGGAAGATGAGCTGGTTTGGCCGCGGCAAGAGCGCTGCGCCCGCGGAAGAGACCCACTTCGCCGAGGAGTCGTCGTCCTTCATGCACGAAGAGTCGGCGCCGACCAACTTTGCGCCCATCTCGAGCGGCACGAGCATCAACGACATCGTCATGGAGGAGCAGAGCAAGATGCTCGTCCAGCAGGCCATTGCGAGCATGACGGCCATCGCGTGGGACAAGTGCAGCGCGTCCAAGCCCGACACGCAGCTCGCGAGCTCCGAGATCTCGTGCATCCACAACGTCGTCGCGTCCTACTTGGACTCGAGCCAGTTTATCATCCGCAAGCTCAACAGCTCCCGATAAACCATTACACCAAGCGAGAGAGAGAGCGACTAACAGACCTTGAATGGACGCTCGCGTTCTTTGCCGTCCTTTCTTACGTTGTCTTCTTGTTGTTCGATTGCGGTTTCGCAGCGGTGGCATGGACGTGGGCGTGCATCGGCGGCGCCGACCGTCGCCCACGAAGCGCCTCCGCGCCAGGCTGCCACCTGTCGCGTCCAACAACCATCCATGCCTGGACGACGCTCCACCCGACGACGACGGCGACGAGGTCCAAATTACGCCCATTGTCGTGCAGCTGGAGCCGCTGCCCGTCTACCACAACCTGCTCACCTACCCGTTGCTCGTCCGTGCGCACACGCGAGCCATGCACGACGCTGGCTTTGTGCAGCGCAGTATCGAGCGGTGCGCGCGAGGCCATTACTATGCGCCCTTTCGACGCGTCTCGTAGGTGGCAAACCCGGGCGACGCGGCCAGAAGACGCAATCGTCGCGCGTGCGGCCGTGCGCGGGTCGGCGGCGACTGCGATCCAGTCCATCTGGCGCACGCACGTCGCTGTCCACGCCAAGCGCGACCGAGTAGAGGCGCTTCTGACGCTGCAGACGACACGAGCGAATTGGGTCCAGCGGCACCGCCCGTCGCTTCTGCGCCAGCTCCAGGCGCTGCACGCCAACGTCCGTCTCTGCGACCGCAAGGTCGTCGCGCCGTTTGGGCTCCTCTCGGCCTACTACGTGCTGCCTGTTTGGCTGCTGCAATGGCAACTGCACTTTCATACGGGCCGCCGCCGCGGCCAGTTTCTCCGGCGCCCCGTCCAGCTCACGCGCTTTGTCACGTTTGCCGTCGACGCGACGACGCACCTGGTCCATGTACTCTGGCGCCAACTGACACATATCGCAGTCCTAGTCCTTCAGTGCGCACAGCGCAGCCGCTGGGCGCGCGACCGGTACGTCCTCCGAGCTGTCGCATTCGAGTGGGAGACTGGAGTGCTGTGGATAGAGCGGCGTACCAGCGGCGCGTGCGTGCGAGGCATCAAGCCGCGACCTGTCTTCAGTGCGCCTGGCGTCAATGGGCAGCCCGCAACGAAGCGCGGCGTCGGCGACGCTATGTTGCCGCCCGTCGTGTGCAGTGCGCGTGGCGGTGCGCCGCGGCCCGTCGCTGCGCGGCCCGCTTGCTCTTCAACCGCACGAGCCGTCTCTTTATTGCTGCACTCTTTCCGGTCGTCTTGGCGTCCGCAGCACAAAAGCTCCTCCACGCCGCCGCCGCCCGTATCCAGCGAGGTAGCAATCGATCCGAACCGAATCGTTTCCTGAAGTACACTAGTGCAACGGGGCCGAGCGGCCCGGAGTGCGTTCCGACAGATCGCGCTGCAAAATGCCGTCGCGCGGTGGGCCCAAGACCCCGACCGGGGCCATTCTTTGTACGCGATGCAGTGCTACTTTGACGCAGCACTCGTCTTTGAACAATGCTTCTTGAGCGGGCACCCCGGGTCGCCGCGCTTTTACACCGAGTGGGCGACATCGCACTTTTACGTCTACGAAGCCACGGGCGACGTGTTCAACTTGGACCGCGCGATTCTTGCGTTCGAGCAGCTTATGCCGTCCGAGACGGACGCGAATGGCTTTACGTGGTGCTGCTACTGCATGCACGTGCAAGCGCGGTTCTTCCGCCACGAGTTTGAGAAAGCACTGGCGCTCGGTGTCGACTGCCTGGAACGAGCGCCAGTGACTCTCGAGAAGGACTGGCGCGCAAGTGTGCTCTTTGTGTGCGCCATGGTAGCGCTCGAAGGAAAGGCGCTCGAGCGCTGTGCAATGTACCTCGAGACAGCCCTTGCCTTGCTACCGTTGACAACCTGCCCGGAGCTCAGTCTCCGCTTCACGTTATCCCAAGTGTACAGCCTCCTCGCCGATGCGCGCGCCGTCGAAATTTCAACGGAAGAAGCCGAGCGAGCAAAGCTGGCAGAGAAAGCAGCACGCGAGAAGTCACCATCGACGGATGATGCTGTTGCGACACCCGATACGCTCACGGTGGACGCCGTCGGCGTAGAGGAATCGGCTGCACCGACACCGGCAGAAGGCACGGACAACCCCCACGACTCCAAGACTACGAAGGATGCAGCCGAAATGACAAACGTCGGTGACTCTACCGAAATGACTGAAGTCGACGACGCAGCGTCTCCGGAAGCAACCCGCCCGGCCTCTCCACAAGTGAATGGGGGCGGTGCCACGACCGCGATGAACACGACACCAGAAGGAACCAGTAGACGCTTGGAGCCCCCGATCGATGCGCCACTCGTCAATCCGTGGCCAGCCAAGGCAGCGCATGAGCTCGCAACCTGCTTTGCCATCACCGAGCTCCGCATGGGCCAAGGGTACATTTCAATCGTCTACGCGGTGACGATTCCCATGTACACGTAGCGTCTACCATGGCGTGCTCTCGGACGCCGCCGCCGAGGTGCTTCTTCATGTACGTGCGCCATCTACCTTCCGTCGCAAGCGCAAGCAAATTCTTAGGCGACGCCACCCGGCACGTTTCTCGTGTACCGGAAGAAAACGGCATCGCGCTACCTGTACGTCAAAGTCAAGTGGCCCGACGAGACGTTCACGAGCATGAAGATTCAGTTTCTTGCGGGCGCTTATAGCCACGCACAAGTGTCGGTCGCCACCGACGCCAGTCTCGTAGGCTTTCTCCAGCAGCTACCGGCAGCGGCCGGCATTGACGTGACCAAGGGACTGCGCAAGGCGGGCCCCCACCCCATTTTTGGCCCCCTCTTCTCCTCTAGCACCGAATGGGTGGCCTCCAACCAACCTTGGCTTGAGGTCGCGCACTCGTGGGACCTCCAGTCCGCCTACGTTTTGTCGGCGTTTGTGGCGGCCCGCGCCCCGAGCTACCGTCGGCACGTGGCCCTGGAGATACCGAAAGCGATTCCCAAAACCGGATGGCACCTTCCGGCCCGCAAATCGAGCTTGGTGCTGCGCGACGAGGCCGAGACCGCGGATGCATATCTCCTCTTGGCCAAGGCAGCCCGTGGCCTTCAGCGCAAGATGGACAGCCTCGTGCTCGTGCAACAAGCCGCGCATTTGGACCCGCGCCACGAGTGCATTCGTCGATCGTACGTCTCGCAGATCAGTGCCGTCTTTGAGCCAGCGCTCAAGAAGCTCCAGAAACTTGACCGGTTCGTGGGCTACGCGCTAAACTGCGATACGTATGCGGTCACATCGCGCGGCGATCCGGGCCGTGAAGTACTCCTCCTTGAGGCATTGGACCGCGAGTGGTTTGGACCGAGCGCGCCACCAACGTTCTTGCGACGCCTCTTGCGCGCCCATGTCCGCGCCTATGCCATCGGACCATTTGACGCCGTGCACTTGGAGCTCGCGATCCGGGCCGCCGACCGCCTCCACAATGCGCTGTGCCCGGCACGACCCGGTGGGTCACTGCCTCGTGTCCGCGTCTTCGGTCCGTCCGTGCCGTCGAAAAAACTCAAATCCAAATCAAACGCCAAGATGAAACTCAAAGCATCCCAAATGACCACCGTAACAATGCCTCTTGCGCACCTGTTCGAAGTCGCCGAGGTCATCTACCGCGTGCGGCGTCTCCCTGCCGCGATCGACCATCTGCGACTCGTCGTACAGCGGCTGCGCGCACTACCCCCGAACCCAATGCATTTGCACATGATGCAGATGACCCAGATTCGACTGGCCTTTCTTTATCAACAGATACACCGCATGGACTTGGCCATCGAAGCCATCAATCACGTTCAAGTCCTTAGCGCCAAAGTAGGTACGCGGCCGCCACCGCTGCTGTGGCCGTCCCGCATGTCGTACCATCTCTCACCGGAAGAAGCCCAGTTTCTACGAGGCATGCTGCGAGAGCTCGCGCACGAAGACGGTGCGCACATCGACTATGCTCCATTGCACAGCAGCCTCATTGAGCGCGTCAAGCGGTCGCTTTTGGACGAGCAGCGGCTCCGGGCGACCGCCGAGTACCGCGGCAGCCATCTCCAAAGTCTAATCGTCACAGTGGGCGAGAGCTTGCATCTGCCCATCGCGTCGATCCTACACGCCCACTTGCGCGTCGTTATCAAGTGCGAGGGGGTGGTTGCTGTGACCGAAGAGAGTCCGAGCTGGGAGAGCCTCGAGCCCAACTGGGAGCACCAGCAAGTCCGGCTTCGCGTGCGGTCGCGCCACGCCACAGCGCTGGTGCGAGTCCTGAGCCGCCACATGGGCCGCGACACCTGCCTTGGCCTCGTCGCCGTCCCGATTGAATCGCTTTTGGAAAACGGGGGCTTGCCGCCGACGGCCATGACGCTGCGTGTACCTGCGTCCGTGACGCTCCGACGTCCGAATCTGTACCCGACGCTCGTGCTCGGGTTTCAGCTCACGACGCTTGCACCGACGCGGACGGCCGAGGCCGACGAAGCACGCTTGTTGCCGTTCTCACTGCCCGACTTTTTGAATTTGCCGTTTGTGTGGGAGCGATTTGCGCATCGGTTTGTCTCGAATGGCGACAGCTTTCTCGCGCGGCCGTTCCTGCTGCAAGCGCTGCGCCGGCACACGCCCCCGTACTCTCTCCAGACGATCCGGTGCATGCTATCGCTTGCACGCTGCGAAATGGACTGCAAGGCGAATCCGTCGGCGCTCGAGTGGCTTCAGAAAGCACACGCAGCGCTCGTGGTGCTGCCCCAGCGCGACGGCGCCCTCGAAGACAGCGCCATTGCGCTCATGACGCAGTGTCTCTCGCCCGACTCGCTGTTCCGCAAGCAGCTTCTCACGGCACAAGAGCACCCGATCTGCCACGAGTATGTCCGCATGCGCTACAGCGACGGCGACTACTACGTCGACAAGGCGACGGGCGAGTGTCTCACCGAGGCGCCGCTCGGGTTTGAAGCCAATCCGCCTGCAAAGCCCCGCCTACAGGTGCATACGCTCAACTTGGAGCCCATCTTGATACAGGGTTGTAGCGTATGGTGCTGTTTGCGCCGGCAATGAAGCAGCGCATCGCGGGACTTCGCCGCGAGATGCTCGCGCGCGCCGCCGCCGACCCGGATCAATGGAGCGCGATCTTTGACGAGACGCACGGACGCATGTTTTACATTAGCGCCGTCCACGCTCTCCAGACGTTCAAGCGGCCGTCAGCCTACGTCATGGTCGCGGACGAGCACACCGTGTACAGGTACATACATACAATAGTGTCCATCATTGTGTGGCAAACCGTCCACTAGTGTCTTGCTCATCCAAGACTTGTTTCGGCTTCGCCGCCTCCGCGCCCGCGTCCGCCGTCTCTTGCGTCGCGCAATTCGAGTGGTCTGTTGGAAGGATGAATCGTATCAAGTTGATAGACTGACACGGTAGGTGCGCATCGTCGTGTACATGGTGACGGCCGAGAAAGCACGGGCCGAGGCGAGACGCATTCGGGCCACAAAAGTGCCACTCAACTGCATCAAGGTCATGATCGAGTACGCCGAGGACCTGCGCGCGGCGGATCGCGTCTCGAGCGACCCGTTCGTGACGCTCGACATCACCACCAACGGCAACGGGCCTCGTCCTCGGTCGCGTCAGACGTCAGTGCAGCCCTCGACGCTGACGCCGATCTGGAACGAACTCTTCCACATACCGTACGCATGGCTCCAGCACGAAGTCGACCCGCCGCGAAAGCGGCCAACCCATGCCAAGACCGCCGAAGACGAGGAAGCGGACGACAAGGACGAGGACGATGACGATGACGCACCAGGTGACATTGACATGGACCGCGTCACGAAGGCACTTGCCATCAATTTGGTCGAAAACGACGCAAGCCTCCACGACGATATCGACGACGAACGGTCGCTCGTGCTTACCGTGTGGGACTTTGATGCCCCGGTGTATCGGACACGTGCGGCGTCGCGCGAGTTTCTCGGTCTCGCTGTCGTGCCCCTTGACGCGCTCGACCACGGAATGCCGATTTCCGCCGAGCTCACGCTCCGAGACGAAGACGGGTACCTCTCGCCGCGACCCCGGGGCACGCTCAACATGACAGTGCAGTGGATTGCATACTGCTTTCCACGCTCGCTTCGGTCTGTGATGCTGGCGACGTGGGCCATCGCGCGCCTTTCCCGCTTACTCGCCATCACGTACGCGAAGCGCGTTGTCGTCGCCAAGCCCAAACCGCCTCTCTCGGACGAGCTCCAAATGCTCTTGGAGCTTGTCGACTCGACGTTTCACACGGCGCTCCTCAAGCTTGCCGATGTGATCGTCATGGCGGACCAGCTCCAGCGGCTCAAGCACCGCCTCTCGGACGCACGGAAAGGCCAAACGACCGCAGACGAAGAGAAGCACATTGAGCTGCGTCTCCAAGCGGTCATGCGCGACCAGTTTGGTCCAAAGCAGCGCAAGCTGCTCGACACCAAAGCCGACCTCGCCAACTGTCTCAAGAGCTTTGCCAAACTCACGTCGGGCACGAGTATGCGTCTCGTATCTCGACTTGCATCTCACATGTGTGATGTCGTAGTTGCCGAGTACATTGCCAGTGTCGACGCCACTTCGAGCATCGCCGAGCGCGTTGGGCTTTGGCTCAATGAGCTTGGGCTCTATGACGCCAAGCACGCTCGGCTGTCGTCGTGGCAAGCGACGCAGGACGAGACGGCACCGCAACCCATCACGTTTGACGCCATCATGACCTTTGTGCTCGATGAGAAGCACACCTTTGTGGTCTGGGAGGCCGCGGTGAAAGGCCTTGTTGCCGAAGCCTTCACGGGCGGCAGCTGGTCCTTTGATATGACCAAGGAGCTTGCTGTGTGTCGCAAGATTGAAGACACGCTCCTCGCGACGAACGGCGAGGCGCGTGGGCCTGACGACGTGTCCTCGTCTGCGGGCCCGGCGCAGCGGGAGAAGCTCGACGCGCGCAAGGCCAAACGACTGCAAAAGCTTTCGAAAAAGGCCAAGTCGCGCCAGTAGCTGCATACTACAATCTCGCAGTATAGAACGAGGTTTCTAATCTGAGTTGAAGTTACAAGTTGCTCTGCGGCGTCTCGTCGGCATCGTAGACAACACCGAGCGACTGGCGCACCTTGTCCATGATGCGCGACAAGAGCAGCGACTCGGCGAGGGGATATTCAGCGCACTCGCGGTCGCCATTCTGAATGCAGCGCGAGACAGTCTCGGCTTCAAATTTAAAGCCGACTGAGCCGCCAAAGTTGAAGCTGCTCTTGGACGGCGCGGGAGTCGGGTGCGGGAACGACAGCTCGATCGGCGCTTGGCCGTGCAGCGTCAGCGTCAGCTTGTCGGCCACGTGCGCGGGGGCGTTGATGCGCAGCGTGCCCTTTGCACCAATGATGACGACCTCCTCGACAAAGTCGGCGAGACACGAGTACTGGATCGTGCCAAACCGGCTGCCTGCATACTGCAGCGTCACGACCGCATACGTGTCGATGCCCTCGTCGGCTGAAATGGCGCCGACCGTGTGCACGTGCGAGGGCTCTTCGCCACCGAAGACCATGGACACGAACGCGAGCGGGTAGATACCAATGTCGAGAAGGCCACCGCCGCCAAGCGACCGCTTCCAAATCCGGTCAGCGTTGGCAGGAAACGCAAAGCCCATGTCGGCCTTGACCGCATGCACAGCGCCAAGCACGTTCTCGGACAAGAGCTGGCGCGCGTGACGCACGGCCGGGAAGAAGCGCGTCCACATGGCTACATATCAAGCTTAGAACGGCAGAGCAATACGATCTGATTGTACCTTCCATGAGAAAGAGGTCCTTTTCCTTGGCGAGCGCGACCATCTCGTCGGCTTCGCGCTGGTTCATCGACATGGGCTTCTCGACGAGCACGTGCTTGTTGTGGCGCAGCGCGAGGAGCGTGTGCGGGTGGTGGAGCGTGTGCAGCGTGCCAACGTAGATGACGTCGACCTGCGGGTCGGCGCACAGTGCGTCGTACGAGTCGTAGCTCGTCGGAATCTCTATTTGTCATTGCAAAAGTGAGGCGCCAGTGGCGAAGTGGTTGGTCTACCGTGCGTGGCGGCAAAGGCTTGGGCAGTTGCGAGGCTGCGCGAGGCGCAGGCGACGACGCTGGCGCCGGGCACGAGCTGCAGGCCCATGACAAAGTCGTTGCAGATGCGGCCGCAGCCCAAGATGCCCCAGCGCGTTGTTTTCGTCGACGTCATTTCAATCCAATTGTCAAATGGCCACGTACCACAGTCCAACGTACGTTGAGGTGGGTCCCCCACTAGCGATGGTCACACACAACATATTTACACCCACCCCACCCCTACTCCACCTCCACAACCAATTATCACTGCAAAACCTGCAAAAGGATCGTACACATTCATTTGAAGCATGAGTGCCTTGGCATTTATAGTCCTCCGAGTGTGGTGCAGCCTGCCAATACCCTCACATGGCGACGTCCCCCCAACAAATTCAATTATGCATTTCTTGAAGTGCGTATATTTATATTTTGTATATGTAGAGTATACCAGCTCGGCTGGCGCAATGGATAGCGTATCAGACTTCGAATCTGGGGGTTGCGGGTTCGAGTCCCGCGTCGAGTACTTTTTGCCCTTTGGATTGTAAACAAACTCATATTAGCAACAGAAATTTTATACACAGGGCATCGTCGCCCAAGCTGATGTACCTGACACCGAAGCATGGATGGCTCGCATCAAGCGTTTCGAGAAAGCACATGAAAATGTTAAGTCCTATCAAGCGACGAGGTAGAGAAGGCCAAGCATGGCCGCGCCGCCCGCAATCCCACCGACGGCCGCGCCGACAAAAACGCCGAGCAAGGACCCCATGAGGAATGGCCACGTTCGGATCGTTGTCAAGCTCGGCAAGGCCAAGTGTTGCCTCGTACGTTTGGCAGCGGATCTCGGGCCACTCGATAGCGCCCGCCATTTGCACAATGTCCGCGAAACTGTCGAGGTATTGCTGGTTGTGCGAATTGTATCCGCCATTGGCATTCCCAACGCCGAGCCGAGTGGCCTCCGGATGCGCGAGAATCAAGTGCCGAAGGACATTGTGCATGTCGAGCACGTACGGCTGCGCAGCGTCGGCAACGCGGGCGCACTGTTGCACGAGTTCTCGTGAAAAGCAGACATCGTCGACGTCGGTGATACGCGTCGCCGTGAGGAGACCGTAGCTGCAGTTACCCGACGGTTTGTTGAGTTGGGTTGCCTCCAAAAGCTTGGCACGGAAGAGCGACTGGAGCCCGACAAGGCTTTGCCTTCCCAAATAATCAAGATAGAGGTCGGCGCTGCGGGT
>NW_008246228.1:56657-59659 GCF_000281045.1 Saprolegnia diclina VS20
AAACACATCGCCTTGTCTCGACCTAGTGGTTCGAGAGCTGTGTGGATATGAATATCCAGTGCTCAACCACTGTATGAGGCATCTACTGCCACACACCCCTCTCCCAAAGGATTTATAGGACAGCTTAGCCCAAATCCCAAGGAATCAAAGACCGCAAAAACAGACCCCGGAGAATCGCCGTCAGTATCTGCTCTTGATCTGGTCTAAGATCTTCAAGAGTCACCATCGCACGGCCCGGAGGATCGCCGGGATCACGTACTAGGTAGCTTCTCTTGGTAGTCCGCACGTCACGACCGTCGTCGTGTCGACGCTGCAGACCGTTCTTCTAGTTGCTTGAGCTCATCAGCCAGACCATCCCGCGCTCGGGGGTCTGCGACTTGCTCCGCAAACTGTCGAGCAACCGCAGGGGCATCCGTCGCGATCGACGTGAACAGCTCCCACGATGCTTCGATGTCTTCCAGGCCTTCCCATAGGCAGAGGATCTCCCACCGCCGGGCACTGGTTGAGCCGTACTGCCTTGATCTCACGGATCTTCAAAAGCACGCCCTGCTCGGACACGTGCTCGCGGATCTCTTGCGTGAGCTCAAAGCTGCCTTCGGCGTACGGCTTGAGGCGACTCGTATGTGCATGGCGCTCTTGACCCGAGAGGATATGACGGATGACGCACGAGTACGTCGACACTTCCGTGATCTGGAACGGGCCGAGCCATGTGACGAGCAGCTTCGGATACTCCATCTTCTCCACGCGCGACCAGAGTACGTAGTCACCAACGTGGGCGACAAACTCTTCTTGGTGCGTCTTCGCCGCGGTCTCCCGCGCTAGGCATTGTTGACGCAGGTCGTCGATCTTCTTGTGGACGTCAATCAAACTTGCATGAGCAGCAGCCATCGTGCTGACGACGTCTGGCTTTGTCCAGTCTGCCTGACGGACGAGCTCACCATCAAAGTCGCGGACCACAATGTCCAAGTTGGTAGCTGGCACTTGCCCCGTGAAAGCTTGCGTTGGGCACACACCACCAAGCGACTCGACTGGCGTCTGGTTGAGGTTGGCTTGAACCAGCGGTAGGAGATACTCCCACTGCTCAAGGTTCAGATGGTACTCACGCAGCATGACCCGCAAAACTTGGAGAATATCGCGGTTCAAGCGCTCGACGGTACCGTTGCGCCATGGCGTGTAGGTCAAAATGAAGTGGTGATCGACCTTGTAGACTTGGGCCAGCATTGCAACCACTTGGTTCTTGAAGTGACTGCCTTGGTCCGACTTGTAGACTTGGGCCAGCATTGCAACCACTTGGTTCTTGAAGTGACTGCCTTGGTCCGATACCCACACGAGGGGCATGTCAAACCGCGCAGCCCACTGCATCAAAGCGTCCACGACCGAGGCCGCGTCCGCCATGTCACACGCCACGAGCTCGCAGTAGTGCGTCAAGTCGTCTTTGATCACAAGCACGTCGTTCGACACCAGAAACTCGTCACCTTGATCGACAACGTAGCACGCCTGCAAACCAGGCACGTTGACGGGACCGGCAGCCGTGTGGAGCTGCAGATGCAATTGAACCTTCTTGTCCAGCTGCAACGCCGTCTTGCCCACAGCCACCCCAAGCTGAGGTTGGTCCAAATTGATGACTTCAAGGTTGGGCATCTTCTGCTTGAGCTGCTCGACCATCTTGGCGGGAATGATGTTCAGACCGCAACCACTGTCCGGCACGCAAGGAACGTCAAGAACGCTGTTGAGCGTCAAAACCATGTGGCCTTCGTTGCCCGAAAGGAGCTGGTCGAGACCAGAGGCTCGGAGGCGACTCAACTTGGTCTTCTTCTTGTCACCGCCCCCGTTGCCTTCGTTGCCGCCTTGTTTGCTGCCGTCGCCGCCTCCGCCACGACGACCGCCCTTCCAGTTCTTCTTGACAGCAATCGCCTTCTGCTTGGCGTTCGAACTCGGGCAGTCCCGCAATTTGTGCTTCTTGCTGCCGCCGTGCCAGCACGGACGTTCCAGGCCATCGTTCTTGCGTTCTTGTTGCACTGGCGGCTTGTTGTCCTTCTGCTTGAACTTGCGCTTCTTCTTCTTGCGCACACCTTGCTGCTCCTCGTGCGACGGTTTCTCGTCTTCGTCGGACGACTCCTTGTCACGAAGACGCTGCGTCTTGGGGCTCCACGACTTGTAGAGAAGCGCTCGCTTGAAGATGATCTTCCCGAGGTGCTTGAGGCCAGCCTGTTTGTTGGCCGCCACCTTCTCATCCATCAGCTGCTTCACGTCCGTCTGTAGCTCTTGGGGACGGAGCCGATCGACAAGTGCCTTGAAGATCTTGGCCTTGAGCTTGTCGTTCTCGAGCTTCTCGCTGAGGCCATGCTCTTCAATCATTTGAGAGGCCTTGAAAACAAAGCTGTTGACCCGCTCTTCGATGTCTTCTTCGTTGTGGTCGAGGGCGAGCGAGGTGAAAACCTTGTCGTACGTGAGCACCGTCTTGTTGGTCTCCTTGTCGATGATCCCGTTGATCGCTTCCCAAAGCTCGTTTTCAGGCACGTTCAGCAAGTTGTAGTCGTCCCAGAGGCCCCACTTGTTTTTCATCAGGAACTCGAGATACCCCACGGGAGCGAACGAGTCGCGGATCGGAACACACGTCGATGTGTAGCTCCGGTTCGTTCGCTGGCATTCGCGCCGCATCGAGGTCTCGTATTCGAGACGCGCCCGCTTCCACACGACCACGTCGCGGCGGGCGATGCTCTTGAACTCGGGATGCACCAGCTGCGATAGCACGACGACGCCGCTCATCGCCATCGCCGCTTGTCCTGAGGTCGTCATGTCTTTTTCTTGAGCGAAACTTGATCGCTGCTTGGTCGCTAAAGTCGACTTTGAGACCGTTTCCGCCTTCAAACGCCAGACAAAGGGAGGCCGTACTCCCAAACACCGGCGTGTGTACTAAGAGGCAAATAGGAAACTAGAACTAGCCGACTGCTGGAGCCCTGGCCACAGGCTCCTGTACAGTCCCATCCCAACGGTCTTCC
>NW_008246229.1:0-15590 GCF_000281045.1 Saprolegnia diclina VS20
CAATTGATGGGCCAATCTGCTCCAAAACGACGGCAAATATGAAGCAGCCAAATCAGCCGCTGGCTTGAGCTCGTCCCTGGATGCAGAGGAAATGGTAGCAGTATTTTCTTGAGGCAGGATCTGGGCGTCAAGCTCGGCGAGCGTTGCATCTTTTCGTCAAGCAGGGTCACGACGTGATCCGCTTCGGTCAAGCAAGCGCTCATGACATGGTATGCGTACAATTGTAAGAAGAACACATGCATGCGCGATGTTGGTTGGCCAGATTTGATCGACCAGAACCAGAGTCTCGACCCAGCGAGCTGATCTTGCCAGTTCTCGACCACGACGTGGGCGCCGGCGTCCCTTCCCAAGTTGGCAAGCGTCATAATGGCACTGCATGAATATATTACCTCCAGAAATGCGCATACGATGCGCAACGGTCGAATCTGAGAGCGAATGCACACAGCTTGCCGCGATTTGGATCACAGACCGCACAACGTTATTTGGATTGGCAACGACATGAGCACGGACCTCAACTCGTCGGCCATCGAGGACGACCGCGATAAGTTCATTGCGTTGGCGTAGGTCCACAAAAAAAGCCGAAAGCTCGCTCACCAAACTGCATGTAGCGCCTCCACTCACGGTAGTCGCAACCGTGGCAGCCCCTCGCATGCACCGTACGTACTCGCGTACCACATCTTTAGGATGATCGATGCTCGTAGACTTCTCGGCGAGGACGCGGACGTCAACAAGTACGAAGTTGCGTTTTTTGATGAGGACGACAACGCCGACGTCGACAACGACGTACGTGCGCATTAGTTTTTCCGGTGCTGAGTTGTCTGGATGGTAGCTCGCGTCGGCGCTCGCCGTATTCGAGATGGACCAGCCCGACAACTCGACGACCTTGCTCGGCGCGCTCGATGGAAGCTTTGGAAAACGTTTGAACCCGCCCGGTCGGGATGCGCTCGAACGTTGGCTCAGTCGCTTTTGCCCCGTCTGGGCCGAGGCGTCCACTACGACGAGCATTGTCATGGCGACTGCCACCGTGCTACTCCTTCGTCTCGTCTTGCCCTTCCCACGACCCGAGACGTAAGATAGATGCATGGAGATCACGACATGATTGAAACGGTATCCAAGTAGCAAGCCCCGTCTCAAGCGTGCTGACGACGGCAAGATTCGACTCTCCTGGCCCGTCCCGGTGCGCACGTTTCGTGGAATACTCTCATCACACTAGTCTAGGACATCGAGGCGACCGGCCTCTTGACAGAACGCTTGAGGAGCGCCGTGCGCGTCGGCAAGTCACCTGCGGCCAACCCGCTCCCCAATCGCTTTCCTCTTCGGCTCTTTGTGAGCCTTCCTGGAAAAGCGCGCGAGTTCGTCGACGCAGGGTCGCTGGCCCTCGTGGAGCTACCCGTGTCGACCCAAACGCCGCGCATATTCACGCTCGAGCTCATCCATGGCCAGCAACTGCCGCAGGCCATCACCGACGCCATGGTCGAGTAGGACACCGAGACGTAGCATTTTGAATGCATGCAGTGTTGCGTATTGCGGTCTTCGGGTCCACAGCATTTGTGATCGGAGAGAAATTGTTGCGCTATCACACCGGTGAACATGACGTATTCCATCGTGCCACTAGTGTCGTCCAGCCTGGCGATGCGCAAGAATACGCCGGAAACAGCGCGTGCGATGGCACATACCACGACTAGACACACATTTGTTTTGCGCAGTGCTGCCGTGGGCAACGGCAGTGCACGTAATACTTGATAACTTGATACCACGTCATAAACGCGGTGGTGGGAGAATAAATAGGTCGCGGCAGTTGGTTCATGCTTGCTCGAGATTGGCCGTGAGCGCATGTGTTTCCACAATGCTCATAATCAGTTGGACCTTCTACTCAATGGACTTTGTCCTCAGAATCGATGCTAGTGTCCTCGTACCTGCGAGAGTCGATCGCGAAACACCTCGCGCGACTTGGCCGCAATGTCACCAAAGACGTGGACAATCCAGCGGCCTTCGATCGACACACAGAGCCGGTCTTCTTCCCTGCACCTCATTAAATCCATAGAGTACATATACACGATGATACCGTGTGGGCGGTAGTTGCTTGCGCAGCAGCGTTGGGGTGGCGGCCGTCGCTGCAAACATCGCGTTCCGGTGCGGGTGCAGCGCCGCGCGCTCGTCCGCTTTGCGCAGCCGACTGTCGACGTCTTGCAGGAAACGGCGGACAGCCGCCACGTGCAGCGTCGGTGGCAGCCGGATGCGGAGCCGGAGCGGCCAGCGCGGTTCGTCGGCCTCGGGCGTGTTTTCCGCAAACATCACCAGCGGCGTCGTGAGCGCCTTCCCGGCCGGCACAAACGTCTTGGAGTACGCGTCACAGGTCGTAATGACATACCCGAGGGGCACGTCCAAGAGCATGCCGGGCGGCGTCGACGCCATAAACACATGGAGGCGCTGGCGCAGCGCGTGGTTGAACAAGATGAACTGCGAGCCCGTGACGTTCCGGACGACGGGGACTGTCGCGAGCGCAACGAGCGAGCAAAAACCCGTAAAGAAGGCGCGGATGATGTTTTCAGCAATGCCAGGAAACACGAGGATGTAGATAAAGTAAAACAAGATGACGAGCACGAGGATTTTGAGCACCTAATGCGACCATTAGGAGAGATTCGCAGCATTCTCATTGCACATCGTACCGTGACGCCTTCGTGGAGGAGTGTCTTGGCCGAGCCCTTGCGCACCGTGATAAGGCGGTAGACGTTGCCGACGGCGTTGACCCACAGCAGCAATGGCACGCCAAAGACCCAGAGCGGCCATTGGCACAAAAGCGACGTGAGCCCGACGACCTGCAGCGCCCAGCAAAAGAGACCGACGCGCAGCAGCCAATGTGTCTCCCACAGCAGCATCTCGTGCGCTTCGTCGGGCTTCCTACGCGCATGCGTGAGCGCGAGCGGCAGTACAGGCCTCTACAGGTAGACGTCGCCGGTCGCGTAGCGCAGGAGGAAGAGCCCGAACTTGGCCATGGGCAGCGCGATGACGAGCGAGAAGAAGAGGAGGACGACGCCGAGGTAGAGCTGGTAGTCCTGGGACCCGGAGCTCCACCAGCGGCTAAAGTCGTCCGGGCCCTTGAGGATGCACACCTCCGACATGGATGGGACAGTTGCGCGACTGCGGCGTGACTCATCCCGGTATATTTAATTCGATAGTTTTATTTTGCATACATAGATCAAGGGTATCGGTGTGAAAATGTTAAAAATGCCACCGTTGCACGCGAAATCGCCGACGCCGTTGCCTCTGATTGGTCAAAAAGAAATCCCGGCCTTTAGCGCGATCTTGCATTGCTCCAGTCCCAGTCGCACATATAGTCCTGGAATGGGACTGGACGAATGAAGCTACGCAAAGCAGGAGGACGATGATGATGCCTGGTCGAGACTGGTTCTGGCTCATGATTTTTGAACCTGGTCGGGTGGTATCGCCATCTCGTCATATTGCGTCCGAACGCGGTACCGCAGTGAGATGACGACGCCGGCCGCCAAAAATTTGTACTCGGCCAGGATTGCCAGGCGTTCCGGAGTCGCCAATGCTGCTTGAAGCACGGCAAAGAGGCCGCGTGGATCTCGGCCATGTGCCTCAAAAACCTCGAGATTGGCACTGAAAACTCTTCCTCGTCGCCGTCTTCATAGCGTCGGCGTTCTCGACGCCGGTCTACAGTCATCGATTAATAAACAGATAGCGTCACAAGCAAGCGCAAGCAAGCGTACCTCGCGCCACGGCCAACGTTCGACGTTGCTGCGTCATTGTCGCTCGATCGTGTCGCGTTGCCCTATCGTCGCTGTGTTACACGAGCCTCTACTGCATCACGGGACGTACTGTTTCGGACGCTTCCTCCTCGCCGCCGTGTCTACAAGCATTGGTAGGTAGCCTGTAGGTAGCCGCGTGGCGAGCGAGCTCTCGGCGGCGGGTGATGGACCTACGCCTACGGTTTTCAATGTCGTGGCAAGCTGTGCGAAGCTGGTTTGATCGATTTTATCCGGTGAATATGCATTTATACAGGTATATCCGTATCATCGTCGCGCCAAAACGGCTTCACATGGGATTGGCTAAAAAGGCAATATCGCCACCACCGTGCTGATTGGCTCATTGGGTGCTTCTGTCCAGTGATTGGTTGTAAATCCGGACCACGGCTTGGTTTCGCGGCAACTCGAGGCAGAAGATGGAGGTCAAGTACGAGGAGCCGGCGAAGAAGCCGGGGTTCATGATCATGGGCTATGGGGTCGACTTCCCGGAAGGTAAGACGCCGTTCCCGTCCCAGCTCGCGGTCATGAGCAAGGTGCTCTTGGCGCTCAAGAAGCAGCAGAACGCGCTGCTCGAGAGCCCGACCGGGTCCGGAAAGACGCTCGCGCTCCTCTGCTCGTCGCTCGCG
Organism: Saprolegnia diclina VS20; assembly: GCF_000281045.1. Classification (NCBI taxonomy): domain Eukaryota; phylum Oomycota; class Saprolegniomycetes; order Saprolegniales; family Saprolegniaceae; genus Saprolegnia; species Saprolegnia diclina. Next base: position 4,397 of record NW_008246229.1, read on the forward strand.
TGGCAGCGCCAGCACATGCTCGACCTCCGCGAGGCCGAGAACAAGCGCATCAACGAAGAGGTCCAGCGCAAGCTCGAAGCGCCGGCGCCAGTGGCGTCGCCCGCCGACCTCGATTCGAGCGTTGCCAGCATTGACGACGATTTTGCACCCGTCTCGTTCTCGCAGTTCCAGTTCGACAAGAAGCGGCAGCTGCCCGACTCGCTTGTGGCGTACGCGACGACGCCATCAGCGACTGCATCGACGCCCGCGTCGATGACCGCCGACATCCCGGCCGTGGCCAAGGAGAAGATTCCGACCATCTACTTTTGCTCGCGGACGCACTCGCAAATCTCGCAGGTTCTGCTTCCACCATGGAACGATCGCTACACGACTGGCGTGTAGGTCGTCCAAGAGCTCCGACGCTGCCCCCACGCCGACAAGGTCAAGATGGTCGTGCTTGGCTCCAAGAAGCACTACTGCGTGAATCCGGCCGTGCGCAACCTCGACCCTGGCAAGATCAACGACGAGTGCTCCAAGAAGCGCGAAGAAAACAGCTGCAAGTTTGTCAAAAAGGTACTTTGATTTCTGCATTTCGATAATCGGATGCACTCTTTGTGAATGGTTCTAGCTCAAGACGCAAAACGAGATGAGAAAGGTCGTACCGCCTGTGTGGGACATTGAAGAGCTCGTCGAGGTCGGCGAAGAGCTGCGCGAGTGCCCGTACTACTACACGCACGCTGCAGTCGAGCAAGCGACGCTGGGTACACCTCGCATTCCATTTCGTCTTCTTACGAAGATCAACAGTGTTTTGCCCGTACAACTACATTATGGACCCTACGATCCGTGCGGCGGTCAAGATCGACCTCAAGAGCGCGATTGTGATTCTCGACGAAGCGCACAATATTGAGGACGTGTGCCGGTCGTCCGCGAGCATGGAGCTGACGTACGACCAGCTCGAAGACGCATCCAAGTCGTTTGAGATCACGATTAAGGCCCAAGTGATGAAGAGTCCCTCGTACTTGACGCTGCTCAGGATTCTCAACGGCTGGAAGCGCTGGCTCGGTTACGTCGATCGCGAAAGGATGCTTCGCCCGAACGGGTAGGCAAATCCACGCCTATTTCTCGTCATTTAATGTATGTAGGTACGAGACCGAGTCGCAAAAATGGTCTGGCGCCGATGCGATGGCTATACTCGGTGATTACTGCGGTGTGACAGCTGCCAACATTAAAGACACGATCGAGATTTACCACACTGGTACTCGTTGTCCATCATACCAGTACTCATACGAGTCTAGTCGCGACCGAAGAGCGCACGAACGACGACGACCCCGGCAACACGGCCGAAGCCGCCTCGCAGACCAAACAAAAGGGAGGTACGTTGATTGTGTTTTCTTTCTTTTCTTTTTGATGATTGATGCTGATCGTGCTACGTAGTCAAGCTCACATCTGTCGCGCTTCTCAGCGTGCTTTCGGTCCTCACGGTTGCCAATTTTTTGTTCCGCGACGACCATGTCGACGACTACAAGCTCGTGGCCATCAAGTCCCGCCCGTTTGGCGGTGCGTCATCCTCTTGCAGTCTACCGAGCCCAATGCGACGTCTTGGATGTTGTAGGCGGCAAGAAAGCGGCCCAGATGCAGCTCAAGGTCTGCCTCTGGTGCCTTCACGCCGGCGTGGCCTTTTCTGAGATCACGTCACAGGTCTATTCTTCTACACAGTGCTTCTCCAAGTCTTATCATTGGCTGACGATAGGTGCGCAGCGTCGTCTTGACGTCGGGCACGCTCAGCCCTATGACGAGCTTTGCGGGCGAGCTCGGGACCAAGTTTCCCATCACGCTCGAGGCCAACCACGTTGTCGACATGCGCAAACAAGTGTTCCTGGGCGCGGTACGCTCGCCATCTTGGGGGAAGACTGGCAAAATGGGTGTTTTTAGATCATGACGGGACACAACCGTGTGGATCTCAGCGCGTCGTACTCCAACCAGCAAGACCTCGCGTACCAAGATGCGATTGGGCAACTCGTGCTGCGGTAGGTCGAGCGTATGGTTTTGGACCCAACTTGACCTCTTGCAACTAGCTATAGCGCGATCATTCCGGGCGGCATCCTCGTTTTCCTGCCTTCGTACCGGCTCATGACGCAGCTGCACGCGCGCTGGGAGCAAACTGGCCTTCTCGACGACATTGCGCAGCACAAGCAAGTGTTTACAGAGCCTCGGAGCGCAGGCAAGGACTTTGACGACCTCCTCGAAGAGTACAAGAATGTGATCACAAAGTACCGCGCGCCGAGCAAAACCGACGCCGCGTTGGCCACCGTCGACTTGTCCAGCGACGGCAACGACGAGAAGCCCAGCACCGAGTCCGTCGTGTCTCTCCTGCAAGCGAATTGCTCATACAAGTGCGTAGGACCAAGACGGGCGCCGTGTTTATGGCCGTGTACCGCGGCAAGGTCAGCGAAGGCATTGATTTCTCCAACGACAATGCGCGGGCCGTGCTTGCGATTGGCATTCCGTTTCCCAACATCAAGGAGCAGCAAGTGGCGCTGAAACAAGTACATGTCCCTACGATCTTATTGCAACTCACACTCGTTTGCAGGAGTATCAAAACATGAAGTCGGTGTCCAACAAAGAGCTCTCGAACGGCCGCGTGTGGTACGAACACCAAGCGTTCCGCGCGCTCAACCAAGCACTCGGTCGGTGCATTCGGCATCGGCTCGACTATGGCGCGATCCTTCTCGTGGATTCACGCCACCGGTATCTCACGCGTCGTCTATCGACACGCAACTTATCGTTTATGTAGGTCCGGGCGGTATGCGAACCAGCTCTCCAAGTGGACACGAGGGCATTTGCTCGAGTACGAGCACGCCGAGTTTGCCGTGCAGGACGTCAAGGACTTTTTCGCGCGTGTGACGACCGATCCGTCACTCGAAGTGCCGATCGAGGCGCCCAAGCCCGCCAAGGCCAAGAAGAAGACAAACGCGCGCGCCACCAAAGGTCGCAAGGCGGCGTCCTCGTCATCCTCCGGGTGGTACTCGAAGAAGCCCAAGACAGAGCCGTCGTCCTCGAGTGGCTACGCGTCGAGCTTTGTCGCACCCGGCTCGATCGGCAGCTGGATGGCCAACCACGCGACAAACGACTAAGTCGAGGCCATTGCGCACGTGATAGGCGACACAGTAGCTGTCCGGTTTAGATATTAGATGAAAGAATGTGGAACTCAAGGGCGGTACACGACGCCGAGCATGACCCACGCACCGACAATGCGCTCGGGGTAGCTGTAGACGCGAATGGCCAAGCCGAACTGGGCCGGGCGCGCGTGGGTTTGAAGCAGCGCCTTGGCCGTCGCGTCGTGGAGTAGCTTGTGCACAATCATTTCGCTGGAGAGCGTAGGCGCGCTCGAGACAAAGATTGGGCAGCCTTGGAACGTCGAACCTTCGGGCACGTAGCGCTTGATGCTCATCTTGGAAGCACATATTAGATGATCAGATCAGAACGTAGAGACGACGGTACCTCAAAGTGGTTGTTTTCTAAGTTGCCAATGCCGTACGTGCGCTCGAGCTCATATGAGGTGAGCGCAGGTCGGAGGTAGTGACTCAGCGTCGACGTCCACTGCGTGGTGTAGCCGTAGCCGCGGCGGACGTCTGCGAGCTGGTTCTGCACGGCTGCTTCGAGGGCGGCGCCGTCCGGCTCGGGGCTTGGCGGCACCAAACCGAGAGGGCACTCGCGCTGTAGCTGCTGAAGCAAACTCGACTCCATGCTCTTCCAGTGCTTGGTCTCATGAAAGTCGAGGTGCATCGCTTTGAGAGGCAGATTCGATTCGATATTTTGGCGGCTCACAAAGAAGGCGCGGTCGTTGAAGACGCAATCAATGCGGGCGTACGGATGAGGCTCGTGCCACGGGTAGCGCACGCCCGTGACGGCTTCCCAGAGCACCACTCTACGAGCAAGCTCCTCAACAAACGGTCGAGCCGGCGAACGTACCCTGCTTTTTCTTTCAAAAGTACCCACGTGTGCGGGACGAGCTCATCTTTCTGCTGGAGCGCACCCATGACCACGTACGCATCTAGGCCAAAACCGAGCAAGAGCGATGCAAGCAGTAGCTACGTCCACCATCAGCATCAATGCCGAACAATCGAGGTGACAGTAAAGGTCGCACCGCGTGCTCTTCGCAGTCGCCTCGGCCGATTGCGAGGAAGGCAGGGAGCGACTTCCACCCGTCCTGTCGGTGCCCGCCGCCAATGGCCACGGCGCGCACGAATGGAATGAGACTCACGAACCGCGCGGCTTCGGTCGGTGTCGCAATGCACCGGCTTTGCAGCGGCACGATGTAGGTGCACACCTGTATAGCTCGAAATAAACAGCCCGAAAAAATGGCGCGTGGCGAGAGTTGAAGTGAGTACCATGCGATGGCGATGGGTTTCATCTTCGGTGAAGATCCGTACGGCGCGTGCCTTTGTCGACTGGAGCAGCGTCACCTCTTCCCACCACTGCTTGGCGTACTGATAGAACGTCGTGTGCACTGCGTTTGTGGTCAATAGCTCTTTTTGCAGAAGCTGGGCCACGTCACGGGCAACTGCGGTGCTTTTCCGGAACCCGAGGAGATCCAGTCGCACATCAAGGAGCCCGATCGGTATCTTGAGCGGGCCTTGGAGCTGCAGCGGAAAGTGCGCGGTCGCATGGGTGCAACTCATGACCCGGCGCCAGTCGACGCGGGCAGCGGCGACAAATTCGACCGCGCCTGTCGCCTACACCCGACAAAACCAGATGCTACATCAGCGGAGGTGCATGATATGCACTATCAATGCGACGTAATGCAGTACCTGCGAAACCTTGAGGAGCGTGAACTGCACCGGATCGCGCAGCCGGCACAAAGCCTCCCATTTCGAAAGCACCTCGAGTGTCGAGGACGGTGTCGGTGCTGGTAGCGGGATGTGGAACGTCTCGTCAAACGCTGGCTCAGGAACGCAGTCGACAACCCGCGACTGGAACCGGTGGCCAAGAAAAGCCACTTCGACCCGGAACCCACACCGGTGGCTTTCCGGGTTCGTCACGCACTCGACAAAGGCCCGGCCGCCGAGAAGCCGGAGTTGCAGCGTCGGTGCAGGTGCCTCCGGTGCCGCTAATTCTGGTTCTGGCGTCGGGGATACCGTGGTCGGCGCCGCACTTGTTTTCAAGGACCCAATAAGCTGCTGCACAAGGTCGCTTTCCAGGATGCCGTTGACGACCGTGTCCGTGTCGGTGGGGGCATTTGGGGCCGTGGCCTGAATGAGGTTTCGAAGCTGCGCGTACACGCCTTCGTCGCGCAACTTGGTGTCAATCAGCGTTCGCAGTGCCACGATCTTATCCATGTTCATGGCCTCCATGGCGGTCGTTGGCACTCTGTCGGTTTTGCGTTTCGGTGCAGCTTTTCACTCGAATGGGTGCTTGCATCACGAAATGGGTGCGCCTTTGTGATGGATATGTGTCAATCACCACTCTGTCGAGGATCAGATGAGTCTGCCGGCAGCTGCTGGTATCACGCTCGCGTGGTTCCTTGCGTTCGGACCGACGTCCGCGTCTTTTGATTCGAGTGGTAGGTTCGGTGAACCTCGTCCTTCTTCCATTCGCGGCGGCGGTTCAAGCACACTGGTTCAAGCATGTGGCAACGACGAGAACGTTATGACTCGCTGCATGGACGGTCGTCCCACAGAGTGGTATCGTCTCGTAGCCGTGGAGTCATCCGATTCCTACACAGTGGGCATTGCGTAGCACAAACTCTGCAACTGCGCGTGCCACCTATGATTCCTCCAGGCACGTTTGCGGACGTTGATGCAGCACAGGTGTCAACATTTGCCTCTATCATACCACGGGCGCGGCGCGTCATGGCGCGATCCCAGCGACAGCCTCGCGTTTCGCTGCTTTGCGACGAGATCCAGAGGACGATAGGACCGCTATTCCATGCGAATGCTACCGTACGCTCGTAGACGCCATGAAGGCGACGTCACTCAGGAGCAGGTGGCGGAAGCTTCTTCTGCCGTTGGTGCAGCGACGAGGCTCTCTTTCGAAGCGTGGGACCTGGCTCATAAGGCGGTTTCGACAGAAAGGGCCGATCTTTTATTATTTCGAGGAGCCAATCCGATCGGCGAGATAAAGACATCTGTCCCACCGGGACCGAGTGGGTTTCGGAGCGCATTTCAGATTTTGGTCCCGATGCGCCAGACGTACCAATTCGACTCGCTGACCTGGCGGCCGTGCCGCGCACACGCGTGCGGACGGTTCGCCAAGGTCCTCGGTCTTTGCCTTGGCCACGCCGACCACCCGCCATCGTCCGCCACGATCGCTGCGCTCAAGCAGTCGCCTACGACCAGTGGCGCCACCGACGCGCTGCGCCAGCCCACAGTCACGACGTCCGGACGCATCTGCAGGGCGCAAATGTGCTCGAAAACCGCAAAGTCGGGCGGCTACTGCATCGCGCATGGCGGCGGGAAGCGGTGCGGCCACACTGCGTGCTCCAAGTCTGCCAAGGAAGGCGGGTTTTGCATTGCCCACGGAGGCGGAAAGCGCTGTTCCCTTCTCGGATGCTCGAAATCGGCGCTCGCGGGCGGCTATTGCGTCAGCCACGGCGGCGGGAAGCGCTGCAGTGTCCCTACTTGCACCAAGTCGGCCGTCTCGAGCGGCGTATGCATTGCGCACGGCGGAGGCAAGCGTTGCCAACGCCCTGGCTGCGGCAAGAGCGCTGTCGGTGGCTTTCTGTGCGTGTCTCATGGAGGCGGTCCGCGCTGTGTCTACGCAGGCTGCAACAAAGGCGCCGTGAGCTGCGGCATGTGCATCAAGCACGGTGGCGGCCGGCGACTACCTGCCCGCCCGACGGCTCAGGTGTCGAGCTGAGACGGTGCTGTGCTAACTTATTTTATATAATTCATCACAAAACATAAAGAAACCAGCATGAAACGGTTAAAACGCTATTACCAGGGAGCTTATATCTTGGTGGAAGCAACGCTACATATACAGCTATGGAGATGTCGTACCGCGCGCCGAATCGACAGAGAACGTAGCTCACCTCTTGGACTTGCTAAAGGGTAGGTAGCCGATCACGACAGCGAGACAGTCCCATGCTTCTAGGAGAAGATACGAGACTCGTGGCTGGGGCGAGGTGATCCTGCATGCGCTCCTTCACAAGGTTGGAGGGTCCTTTCCGGATAACAGTGATGGGGCAGTGTGCGTAATCACGTTTTTCGAGATTGCCGACAAACCTTCCGTTCGAAGGTTTTGGAAAGGGTCGTGAAATGGGTTTAACGCATGGGTTAAACATCCTTGTTTCGGGCCAAAGTCCTGAATTCTACGCTGAGATTCGGATGCCACATCCTTTTCGGATAGTGAGTGGCTAATATTCGGACTGTGCATTCTCGATTTTGCGACCAACAAAGCGATGACCCGTGGCGACCAACGTGACCGCGACCGCGCGGTACGTCTTCGCCTCACAGCGCTTATGCAATGCAATGGCTCACGTCCTGCGCATCTCTATAGAAAGCTCAAGCTCGTGCTGCCAAGGCTGGCGGCGCCGGTGGCCGCAAGGACGACTTGACGCCGCTCCAGCGCCGCGAGGCCGACAAGAAGGCGCTCGAGGAGAAGATTGCCAAGAAGAAGGCGGCGAAAGAAGGTTCCTCGTAGCCCCCACGCGCTGTATAGCCCATATCAACGTGAATGTTGAGTTTACCTTATTACGCGACGCGTCCTCTTGGCCATTCATTGTCGCCGTTTCAAAGTAGCCGTGTCTATGGACGACGGTGCTGCCACAACCGTGCAACGCATACCATCCAAAGAGCGTGCGACGATCGATCGAGACAGTAGATTGCCGACATACCACCAAGTAGCAAGTGGGTCTATCTCTTTGTCGACCAAGTGCTGGCGCCGACTTGAACACAGTCCGCACTAGTAGGACGAATGCTAAAGCACTGGGTTCGTCTTTGCCAACTTCATGCAGCGCAATACTACGAACGGAATGCACCACGCTACGACGTCGACTGGATTCGAAATATTTAGAGTCCACGCTGCAATTAGGTTGTCGCGAGGTTGGGTTTGGACGGCGCGTTGAGCAGTTTGGTGGCCACGGGGGCGTAGATGCCCGATAGAATTTGCAGTATCCACTGCGTGTGCACGGTAAGACGTTCGTCTTTGACTTGGATGGCTGCGGGGACAGCGTCGAGCTTGGCTTCGCAGCGCAAGATGGCGCGGGCTTGGGTTACCGTATCCGACACCCGATCAAAAACGAGCCTACCCCACTCTAGTCGACGGCATGACACAGAGACATATAGGTACCATCCCGAGAGACAGAGGAGGCGACGCTGGTCAATCGTGTACAATTCGTCATTCGTGATGCTTTGCAGCACAAGAATGACGCGGTTGTCGCGGATGTAGCGCCGGTAGAGCACATGCAGGAGAAGTGGCGTCCCCGGCTCCATGCCGTCCGCGACGACGACTTGTGCATAGCCGAGCTGAACATCGAGCACCTAGCTTGTGCGTGAGCAGTACTCGTAGCGCAACGGCGACGTCAGTACCGAGTGGCGAGAGAGCAAGACGCCAGGCAAAATGGTCTTGAAAGTCGGCCACTCGACACTGCTCGCAACGTCGAGCGGCTGCAGCATCGAGCAGCTCAGCACAAAGTCGATCGCAGCGTCGCCGTAAAAAATCTTGGGGTACTCGCTTTGCGCTGCATCTAAATACGTCTGCACGCACGAGAGCGCGGCGTCGGTCTTGTTGCGAAGGTTGGTGAGCACCAAGTCGCAGCTGCTCGAGCGCTGGCTGGGCGACGCGGCCAAGACGACTTGCGTATACCAGTCGGAGCCCAGTACCTGGTGATAGCACCGGCATGGGAAGACGATGCCAACGACGACGACGTACAGGAATCACGTTGGGGTTGGCCGGCGTCGAGAAGAGCCGCTGGTACAGCTCCTGCATGCGCTGAAAGTTGAACGACCGGCGGGGATTCGGCGAGCCCTCGGTCGGAGGCTGGCCTCCCGCTTGTGGCCGCGTTGACGCGCCATTCCCCATGGCCTTCACCACGGGCGCTAAAAATGGACTTTGTCAAAACGCCCTCCATCACGCACCAACCGCAAGCGACTCGGAATGACACAAATGTTGTACCGCAATAATGCACCGGAATTACGCTATTTCCCAACCGAACCGTCTCGTGCCCAGAGCATGGAAAGCGTAGCGCGTAGCTGGATATTCATACATTCATGGGATTCGAATGCGTGTACATGAAAGAGGCTAAACATACTTCTACTATTCATTTACACGTTCAAGTTAAACGACACGCAAGTACGCATTTCAATTAAGCGGCGCTCTCATTGGGTAAGCGATGCAGCGCCTCGTAGTGGTCTTCGGGCGTCGTGAGGTCGGCGAGTGGCATGCGCGAGAGGTCAGGCATCGACTGCGACGCCAAGAGGCCGACCCACGTCATGATGGTGAAGGGCCACGTGAGCACCGGGAGCGCCAAAATCGTAAACACCGAGCTCGTCGCGCAGTTGAAGAGGAACGTTGCGCCGACGCAGGCCGTCACCAGCACGAGCGTTCGCCAATGGCGCGGCGCAAGGAAGAAGCCAGAGAGCGCGATCGCATTCAGTACGGGGTTGTAGCCGTGCAAGCCGAGGAGAAGCCCCGCGCTCGGTGCCTGCATGGCGACGGCGAGTAGCGTCACGGCCGTTGACGCGAGGAGCGCAGCGACTGCGCTCATGGGCGAGCAAAGGAAAATACCTAGCAGCATGACGACACCCGGGAACCAGTCGCCGACGAGGAAGGTCTCGGCAATCCCAGAGAAAACGGCTTGGGCGATCGCAGCCGAGTCGTAGGACGCAGTCGAGAGCGTCGAGTTGAGCACGAGGCGGGGTGCTGGAAACGCCATGGTTTGAAGACTCGGGTAGAGCTGCGTCGAGAGCGCGTAGATCCAGATCGACACTTGAAAGGGAAACGTGAGGGTTGGAAGGCCGGGCGGCAGTGCCGAAGCCGTCGCCGTCGCCAAGAGCACGCTGAGAATTGATAGGAGTACAATGACGAGGCTCGCTACGCCGTACGCATCACCCGTGAAGAACGTGTGCACCGCACACCCGACCAGCGTCGCGTTGTACCCGTGGAGACCGGCGGCGCGCAAATTTCGGTCCAGGCCCATGAGGCACGAGAAGGCTGTCGCTGACACAACGCCGAGCAGTGCAAAGGCAACCATGCGCAGCCCTTGGGTCGACAGGCCGAGCGCGACGAGGAAGAGAAGCCCCGAGAGCGGTGAGTTTTGAAAGTTGCATTGACCGACACCGCGAAGACACGTATCGAGAAACGCCAGCGCTTGGTGCTTCTCGGTGTAGACGGCCAGTTGTGGCAGCGTTCGAAAGCATGCGACGCTGCCAAGGAGGGGCAAGGTGCGTCGGACACGCGGTGCGAGAGTCGTTGCAGCGGGGCCTTTGTTCGCGGGCGCCACCTTGGGCGACTCCATTGCGCACCACGGGTCCATGTCGATGGATGGTAGGGCGGGGGTGAAATGAGGAATAATGGCTGGCCCGTCGCGTGAAGCCATCTTCCTAGTTGTTGAAGTTTGGGATGCAACGGTGGAAACAGCTGGAGGAGTCCAACATGGCGAGTCGCATAAGATCGCCCAGCCTCACGAGTACTAATATCGACCGAGAAGACTGTTGCAGGAACGCTTATAGAAGGTTTAGAAGCGTCACCGTTGTGCCACGTACTTGAAGCAGCAACACTGCACCTGCTGGATCCTGCGGCGAGGCATCGGGATCGTCGCTGTTGTTCGGCAGCAAAGTGCAACCTCGGTACAGGTCCATGTACTAAGAGCGCATGCCTGACGATGGGGAGCATGGTTGTACGATCAGGGGCGTTAGAGTGCTTCGGGTCGGCTCTTGCACGGCTAGACTGTTTCGTCGCTGCTCCACCTCGCTTGTGTCGAGTTGCTGTTTTTGCTCGAAGGCACGGGTACCGTGTACTCTACATCTCGAGGCACCCAGCCACGGAAGATCTAGAATTTTTGCCCCGCTTTTGACTGGCTCGGGGTTGCAATCCGCACCCACCGAGACCCGCGAGACACCCCACGTTTCCGGCGCTGGGCCATTACATATGGCTCTGATTTGCGGGCCAACATTGCGCTGCAATCACATAGTGTTTGGCGGTGAGGCCTTCTGGACGTTGAAACGGTACCCACGGGCAGCTCGTTCACCCACAAGGCACCTTGGAGAACCTTTGC
>NW_008246229.1:49222-50351 GCF_000281045.1 Saprolegnia diclina VS20
ACGCTAAGGCGTTGCTTTTCCAGTCGCGCCACCTTCTCCTCAGGCGTCTCGGTGGCCTTCTTGACGCCAGGGCGTTGCTTTTCCAGTCGCGCCACCTTCTCCTCAGGCGTCTCGGTGGCCTTCTTGACGGCGCGGGCAGTGGCTTGGCTAAGGCGTTGCTTTTCCAGTCGCGCCGCCTCCTCCTCAGGCGTACAGTGCACGCGGGCGATTTGGTAGGCTACAGATGGCGTGCACTGTATCGGCCGTCGAGAAGGCGACCGAGACGCCCGACGAGAAAGCAGCTCGGCTGGAAAAGCAGCGCCTTGGCAAAACCACTGCGCGCGCCGTCGGGAAGGGCACCGAGACGCACGAAGAAAAGGTCGTGTGGCTTGAAGATCGCAGCGTCGAAAAACTTTACCAAGCACCCAAAACTAGCGATCGCAGCCTTTCACCTCTACTCGGGCAACTCCGACGCTCATGTGTGCAACGACGAGTCACTCAACGGCCCCGGTGGTCACGCAGTTTGCGAGCGCATCTTGCGAGCTGTTGGGGATGCAGTCGGTCAGGCAGACGCTGCACGCTGTCAGGAGACGCCAGCAAGATGCCGGATCCGGGCGCATCGCTGCATGTGCCTCGTGCAACGAGGCACTCTACGAATGCGAAGATCAGATTGTTGACGCGGGGCCTGTCGAACACCTACCCACAGTGTTTCGCCTTGATGACTTCCAAGTTGCTCGGCTGCCGCGCGACAGCAAGCTCGTCGCCGAAGTTGTGGCGGTGCTCCGCGTTGATGGTGTGCACTATCATCTGAACCCAAGCCTTGTCCCAGACAAAAGCAACGTCGTGGTGTGCTCGACATGCGCCAAGATCCCGACTGCAGGGTCTCGCAACGTTGCGCCCTTCAGTATCGCCAAGGGCCACGACTACTGGCGGTGCGAGACGTTGCCAAAAATCAGCGACGCTACCTTGCGGGCTATCACAGCTGCTCGTGCGCACCATATTAACCTTCTTGTGCAACCGCCCACTGCATTTGCTTTGTTGCGGATGGGTCGATCCAAGTCGCCAAGATTTTGCCGGAAGTCACGGACGGGCGACGGTTCCATGTGACGTACGTCGGACCACACGAGAAGTGCGATGAGACGCTCAATTC
>NW_008246229.1:50451-58421 GCF_000281045.1 Saprolegnia diclina VS20
AGGTGGGTTGTGTCCCACAAACGTGATGAGATCCCATCATTCGGTTGGATGGTACTAGCAGTTGGATACAGCCCGCGGCTATCCAACATGCTCGGTAATGCATACGTACCTCGGTGATGGACTCGTAACAATTAGCTCAGAAGCCGCAGTATTGCACTCTGCGGTGCGCTTCAAGGTGCAGCGCGGTACGAGAAGATGCATGGACGCTTGGCGCCAACGACACACCTACACAGCAGCTTCGTGCGTCTAGCTGAATTAGCGTCGAGGCAACGTAGCTCTAAGCGCTTCGACATGCAACACCGTGGCTGCATACCGCAGGGTCGACTCCACCGTATATATCCAATCAAACGAGGAGCTCGCACGTAGGACCGTTGCCATATAGAGTACATCAAGTCGTCGCTCTATTCTCGCTGTGTAAAGGCCATGATGGCCATGAGGCCGACGGCGAGGATCTTGAGGGCCGGGTAGTCGTTCATGAGGATGGTTGCCATGCCCACGTACGGGATCGAGGCGCGCGCAATGCCAACGATATCGCCGCGCTGCAGCCAGAGCTGGCCCGGCGCGTAGAGCCCACGGTCGTCGACGTTGTTGTTGTCGCCCTTGGTCAAGTAAAAGTCGACGCCGTCCGACTTGCGCGTATGGACTTTGAGCACGCGATGGACGATCGGGATGTCCCGGTCCTTGATCTTGAAGACGACAATGTCGCCAATGTCGAGGTTGGGCTTGTTGTTGTCGAGGAAGAGGATGTCACCGCGCTGGAAAGCCGGCTCCATGCTGCCACTGAGCACGACGACGATCGGCGACTCGCCAAGCGTCCAGCCCATGAGGCCGCGCCAGATCATGAGCGCGCTCGTGATGACCATGATGAGGTTGAGCGCCTGATGCGTGAGCTGCCGCTTGTTCTTGTTGAGGCGTCGGACCTCTTCCACCTGCTGCTCGACCATCTTCATCATCGTAGCGTCGTCGGTCTCGGCCGCGGAATCGCAAAATTGAGACCACGTGGCAAGTGAATGCCAACCGGATGACCACAATTGTATCCGGTATTTACCTGTCTAATGTGATATTTTTGATCCTATCATGTATTACGAGAGGTTTTATAACGATACCAGGGGCTGTTCACGCAGCTAGCCAAGAGGAGTAGTACAAAGTGGTGGAGCAGTAGCATGTTTAGTTGTGTAAAGGGTTATACAATAGACTAGTGACATGGGACCGCAATGACAATGTCTGAGACTTGTTCCTTTGGTATCCCAACCCAAACCCTAGATTTTTCAAAAATGTCCCTTTCACTGTGACAAAGTGGCAGCTTGCTCCCAGTACTTATAACGCTGGACTAGAAGGGGTAACATTAGACTACGAGTCAATGGATTCGTGGTTTCTGCCAAAAACTACGCTGGATGTAAAAATTACCTGTAGAAAGCCGCAAAGCTGCAGATCAAAGTCACATATATGTACATTAGGACATTTACGCCGTGCTATTGCTTTACAAATTGCATCAGGGCGTGGACGTGAGCTCGACAATGTCGGGGACGTCAATGTGGTCGCCAGACGAGCCCGATTCGTGCGCATCCCACGCCAAGAGAAGCCCGCTCTCCCAGTTGCGCACCTACGCCAGCGACTCCACGTTTCATCATCACCAATATGACGCTCTACCCAGCGTTGTGTGTCAAACAGCGGACACGTGGTGCGTGTTTCTTCGAGTTTTTTGCGAATTTCCCAGAGTTTGTCCATGTCCAAGGCCAGTGCGACGGCCAATTCTTCGTACCTATCCCCAACGTCTACTTCGTTGGATCTACACTAACACATAAGTACTCTTCAATGGTCTTGGTGATGAGCTCAGGCAAGTCGACGGCTTGAAGGAGGCTCGAGGCGACGCGGCCAGCCATGTGCCCGCCTTCGAGCGTGATCATGGGCGTGCCTACGCTGCGATTCCATCGACTCTGGTCGTGTCGGCTGCCGTACCGCTCCAGAGAATATCGCAGCCGACGGTTTGCGCATTGTACGTCGGCGTGTCCAAGAAGAGATCGGCCAAGTACCTGCACGCATCAGCGTCCTCATACACGGAAAACAAGTCATTCTACCCGCGGCGAAGGTGCTCTTCCTTGGGCACGACGTCCGTAAAGTGGAGTCGCGACTCGCGAATTCCGTGGGCTTTAGCCTCGGCCTTGAGGTTGGTCTCGGCCAGGTCTAGGCGTAGTTTAGGGCGGTGTCTAGGCAAACGAGAGTACCGTCGCCGTGGTAGCGCAGAAGCCACAGAATCGAGTTGGGCACGCGCTTGAGAATGTGCATCCAGCTCGTAAACGTAACAGGGTCCAGCTTATAGAGCTGGCTAAAGTTGCAAAACACGAATTTGTCTTCGGGCACTTCGTACTGGCCGCGCGTCGGGCACGTCTCAATGTCCAGAACGCTCTGGTACGCTTGTTTATGGTCGTTGACGACGAACGAGTGCGGGAGGTAGATCATTTTCTCGACAAACCCAGTGGCAGCATCACCAGGGGGCACGACCACCTTGTCGGCCACGAGGTACTGAATGTAATCGGCGCCCAGCGACGCTGGAAAGCCCAAGTAGGCCATTTGGAGAGGAGCCGGTCGCAACGCGAAAATCTCCGTGCGGGCACCTAGCAATAAAACAATCCATTGCGTGTTGGATCGTGCAGTTGGATACTTGGATAGTACCTTTGGTGTAGCCGTTCAAGTCGATGAGAATGTGGATGCCGTCATTGTGGATCAGATGGGCTGCGTCGCCGTTGGCCATGGCGCTAATGTCCTTGAAATGCTCGGCGTCGGTTTCGATGCGCCGACGCCACTGCGATTGGTCCGAGATGGACGTCGCATAGCAAGTCACTTCGAATCGCGATGTGTCGTGCAGGCCAAAGACTGAGGCCATGAGATGCGCCGTCGGGTGGTTGCCAAAGTTGGCGCAGACATAGCTAAGCATATAAGAAATATATAAGAAATATTGTTGACGCGGTGGTATAATTAATTACCCAATTTTGAGCCGCTCGTCCGAGCGCTTGGCACGGTACCGGACGTTGGCCATGTCGACAAGCGACACGTTGAGTTTGGCGCGCTGAGCAAACCTAATTTATAGCCTTAGAAGATGCGTTTTTGAATTTTGGAGACCGTTTGGCGATTTCCAGCGATCGGGTCGGCGGCAACGCGTAGATGAGCGCATGGAACGGCTGGACCGCCGGCAAGTTGGTGTCAACACTCATTTGGCGCTCGAGAAGGACCAGAATTTTCTTCATGTCCTACAAAATGATTGGCCCTTGGACCTCAACAAACTCTAGTTGCGACACTTGACGTACCTCGGAGCGCGACCGCCAGTCACACACAATCGCGAGCGAGTGTACATAGTTGGCCAACGCTTCGGGAAATTCCGGCCGCAAGCTCAGTGCCTACAAAGAAAAATGCTACATTTCCGAACTAAAATGATACCAACCTTGCGAAAGCACGTGAGCGCTTCTTCGAGCCGCCCGCCGTCCTTGTACGCGACCGCCAGGTTGCTGTACGTGTCGGCAAACGCCGGTTTGAGACGAATCGCAGTGCTGTAGCACGTGATGGCTTCCTCCAACCGCAACAGCTCTACGCCAGTGTCCTCTTCTGTGGCGTGCAGCCTTCCGCACCTTTGTAGGCGTTGCCCATGTTGCTGAAGGCGTCGGCGAACGTTGGGTCGATCGTGATGGCCTCCTGGTAGTGCGCTAGAGCTTGTTCGACCTTGCCCTGCTCCTTCAAAATGCTAGCACCCACCGCGTTTGTATCGAGTGTTTCTGTAGATTCCAATACCTTCCGAGGTTGCTGTGGGCGGCGGCAAAGCGAGGCATGAGACGAACCGCCGTCATGTAGCAGTGAATGGCCTCCTTGATCATGCCCTTGTCTTTGAGCGCGTTTCCAAGGTTGTTGTACGCAAAAGGGTGGTCGGGTTTGAGCCGCAACGCTGTCCGATAGCAGCTAATCTATCAACGCAAATGCTCTTCCAAAAGGCACATCTTCATACGAAGGACGCACTGCTTGCTCGAGCTGCCCAATGTCGCGCAGTGCGTTGCCGAGGTTGTTGTACGCATCGGGGTAGTTGGGCTCGAGCTGGATCGCGGTTCGGTACGTCGAAATGGCAAGCTCGATTTGATTTGCGTCAAAGTAGCTGCTTGCGAGGTTGCCTACAGTCCACATGCATAATTTCCAAAAATTAAAGAATAAAATACAAAAATATTCGACTCGTACCATGAGCAATGGCAAACTCTGGGCGCAGCGCAATCGCCGTCTTGTACGCCTCGATCGCTTCGGTGGGCTGACCGCTTTCTTTGAGTGCATTGCCAAGGTTGCTGTAGGCGTCAGCAAAGTCCGGGGCGAGCCTGCACCGCTCATGTTTAGCCACCATGACTAGAAATAAGATGTACCGAATGGCTTCCTTGTAGTGTGCAATGGCCTTGTCGAGCTGCCCGTCGTCTTTGAGAAGCCCCGCGAGGTTGCTCCACGCAATGGCAAAGTTGGGTTTCACGCGAATTGCGTTCGTGTAGCACTCGGTAGCGTCTTCCACGAGGCCCTGCGCCTTGTAGAGGTTGCCGAGGTTCGAGTGCGCATCAACGAGGCACGGGTCTAGCACCAGCGCCATCTTGTACGTCTCGATGGCCTCGCGCGTCGCGCCCATTTGCATATAACTCGACGCGAGATTGTTGTAAACGTCGGCGAAGCGCGGGTTGAGTTTGATCGCGCGCAAGTAGAATTGGACGGCGCCGTTCATGTCGCCAATCTCCTTGAGCGCGTTTCCGAGGTTGCCAAAGGCCTCGGCGAAATGCGGCTCGATGCGGATGCACTGCTGGTTGTAAAAAATCGACTCGGAGAAATTCCGCACTTGAAAGTGGAGCGCGCCGAGCAGCAAGAGGTTGTCGGTGCGCGACGCGTCGGCCGCATACAAGTGTTCGCAGATGCGAATGCCCTCCGTGTACTTGCCACAGTTGTACTCGTGGTGCGCCGCATCGAGTAACTCTATGTGCCAGTTGAGAGAGATTGAGCGATTCGACGGCGGTCCTACCTGCAAACTGCTGCAGCGTTGATGGGAGATCGATGGCCTCGGGTGACGACAAGTTGACGGGGTGGATGGCTGCAATCTTGGCCGGGTGCTTCTTCCGAGGCGGCTCCATCGTCCAAGCCTGAAGTCGTTGAGCCGAGCGACGGTTTCGAGCCAATAGACTTTAGTTATAATCCTTCTGGATACAACAGAGCGGTCGTCCAACCTTGAAGTGAACGCATTGCGCGTAGACTTTTTCTACAAAGAGCGCAGCGTTAACATCCGCCGGTCTATGGACATTTACGGCCAAACGCGTTTATCAACACTGTGCTGGAAGTCTAAAAGGTTATAGAATCTTCTAGTTTAATGCGAATTCCCTTCCGGCACGGTGTAGCGTGCACACTATGTAACGTCGCGCCGACCTTCACTTTCGTCTGCGAAACCAAGAGTCTATTTAAGCGCAGGTAGCATGGTGGCGCCGCTGGGCGTCACGCTCTCGTTCTTGGACGATTTCATCGAGTCGCACGGCGGGTTTGACGTCTTTGCGACGCTAACGACGCGCGACGTCAACTTGCAGTTTCTCCAGCCGCTCACGGCCTCGTCGCAGCTCTCACTCGTGGACCAGCTCACGGTAGCCCATGCGGACGTCCTCCCCGCGCGCTACTACGTCTCGCACGCGTGGCCGTACCTCTTTGTCGACGTCGTCGAGAGCCTCCACGTCTTCTTCAGCGACAAGCCAAGCGCCGACGCGGTCGTGTGGCTCGACCTCTTTTGCAACTCACAGCACGCCAACACGGACTTTGCGAGCCTGACGCGGATCATTTCGTCTGCGATTGGCGCGATCCAGCGCGTCGTCATGGTACTGCTGCCGTGGGACCGGCCGATTCCGCTCACGCGCGCGTGGTGCGTCTACGAAGTGTACGTGGCCGTCGCATCGCGCAGCCACTTTGACGTGGCCATGACGGAGGCCGAGACCAACCGGTTCACTGCGCACGCGAGCGTCGAGTCGTTCTTTGACATGCTCGGGCACGTCAAGAGCGAAGCGTCCGAGTCGTACGACCCTAGCGACAAGGCGCAGATCGTCGCCACGATTCACAGTACGATCGGCTTTCGAGACATGGACACAATGGTGTTTCGCGTGTTTGAAAACTGGATGACAAGCACGCTCTTGGCCAAAGTGGACGCGACGCCGCAGACGCTCGGGCGGTCGAATTGGCGCTTCAAGCTTGGCTCGTTGTACCACGTGCAAGGCAAGTACGACCTCGCCGAAGCTGCGTTTGACGCGTGCGTGTCTGCGCGCCTCACGCTGCTCGGCGGCGACCACCCGGAAACGCTGTCGGCCCAAGCACATCTCGCGCGCACGTACAAGGCCCAAGGCAAGTACGCCATCGCGGCGACGCTCTTACGGCAGTGCCACGACGTGAGTAAGCGCACGGGGCAGGAAGAATCGCCAACAGCACTTCTCGTGCTCGACACGCTCGCGGCGACACACCAGTGCCTCGGGCAGTACGGCGATGCGGAAGCGCTTTTTGAATCGTGCTTGACCAATCGGAGGCGGACGCTCGGGGATGCCCACCAAAGCACGATGGTCACGATGGGCAACCTCGCGAGCTTGTACCAAGCCCAAGGCAAGTATGAGCTCGCGGCGCCGCTCTACGAGCGCTGCTTGGCAGCGAGCATCGCCAGCGTCGGCCACGACAACCCCAACACGCTGATACTGAGAAACAACGTGGCAGTCAACAAGAGCGCGCTGCATGACTATGCGTCGGCCGAGGTTTTGTACGCACAGTGCCTTAGCGACAGCGAGCGCATCCTTGGGCCCGACCACCCGAGTACACTGGCCACGATGAACAACCTTGCGGCTACGTATTACCACCAGCGAAAGTTGGAGGTGGCCGAGACGCTGTATACGCAGTGCCTTGGCGCCTGCCAGCGCGTGCTGGGCGACACACATCCCCAGACACTCTCGGCCATGAACAACCTCGCCGCACTTCTCAAAGACGCTGCCAAGTTGGACGACGCCGAGAAGCTCTACTTGAAGTGTGTGGCCGCCAACACCAACGTGATGGGGGCTTGCCATCCTCAGACGCTCACGTCCATGAGCAACCTTGCCATTCTGTATGATCGCCAGGGAAAGCTCGTCGAGGCCACGTCGCTTCTCGTGCCGTGTTTGGCACGCCGCCGCGATGTGCTGCCACCCGACCATCCGAGCCTCATCCACACGATACGGGAGCTCGGATGGCTCTTTGAAAAGCAAAAGGACTTTGCCGCTGCCCAGCCTCTTCTTGCCGAGTATGTCGAGCTTCAGGGCCGCCGCGTCGGGTCGCCCACCAACGACGTCCTCCAGCGCAAGTGCAGCCTTGCCGAGTGCTATACGCAGACCAAAAACTTGCCAGCTGCCGAGATGATGCTGCTCGAGTGCGTGGCGGGCGCCAAATGCATGCACGGGGAGGCGGCCCCCGAAACCCTCAAGATCGTTGCGCAGCTCGAGGACTTTTATGTGACCAATCTCGCGAGTGCCATCACGGCCAAGGACTGGACATTTATCGCTCACTATCGCCAGGCGCTCGAAAGCTTTGGGAAAACCAACGTCCTCAGCGACGCGACCAAGCACCAGATCGAGAGCTCCAAGCACTTGATGCCTGTGGGGACGCCGCGCAAGGTCATCAAATCCCTGATAGTGTCGCCCCGCGCCGAAGCTCTACAAGAAAAACCCTAGTCCTCGTCAATATATGCGTTCCATCTCGCGATATACAGACTCAACAACGCAGCAAAGCATCCACATGCTCTGGTCACATCCGACGGCAACACAATTACAAACGCAACACGAGCTGAGTGATACTGTTTGATTCATAGATTAATGTGTAGTCAGCCGCGGTCGCAGTTGCTCGGGAGTGCCCAGCTCGACGGCGCGACGTACGCCTTGAGCTTGAGCGGCACCGGAATCGGACCGAGACCGTCGTTC
>NW_008246229.1:60656-64420 GCF_000281045.1 Saprolegnia diclina VS20
CCGCATCTTGCACTAAAGAAGGCACTAATAACAATCGATTTGTGCGAGCCGAAGCTCGAAAGCGATAAACGGGTTCACACACTATTTGCGTGCAGAAAGTCTCCTATATGAATAGCAAGGGTTAGGGCTAAAAGCCCGCACATAGAACTTGGGCGAACCTTCGACTCCCGTTGCAAATTTTTCTCTATCACAGCGTTTGATTGGCTAAAAACCTAAAACAATACCAGGAATCACCAAAGGTGATTGGACGACGGAAATAGTGTTAAGTGAAGCTCCGATACGAACGCCGATACCAGCGGGTGCAACAAGGAGCGAGCTCCGGCAATCGGGGCTGTGTAGGAAGCATGCTAGGCGACACCAACGTCACACAATGCAGGACATATATTCAATTTACGCCTAGATAGGCCCGGGCTTCCTCGAGCGCTTGGATCTGCTGCGCGCGTGACAGCAAGGCCCACCGTTCTTCGCAAGACTCGAGGTCCGACTGCCCACCCTTCCTGGTGATGATGACGTGGGCGCACGACGCATCACACGTGCGGCGATCACACGTGCGGCGATGCTTCTTGTGCAGGGCGCGTAGGTGTCTTGCGTAAAAACCGACTTCGCATGCGTCGGCAAGCTTGGAAGGGTCCCGCGGGTGATGGTCGGTTGGCTTCTTGCAGCTCGGGCACTGCCGCTGTCGGCGCGCGCGCTTTGCCCGCTCGTCTGCTGGAGGCTTTGGCGATGGCGCGGCAACTTCAACTTCGCGCGTCGTTGCACGGTTGACAGCGATGGGCTTCACGAGCTGGATGGGAGCCACATCACAAAGCCCCGTAGGCGACGAGTGTTGAGCCAGTGGGCGCTGGGCGCTCTGCAGAGCTGCAGTAGTAATGGCCGCTGGTTGAGAGTTGACGGACGACGAGAAGCCTTTGCGTGTCTCTCTCATTTCGTCCAGACCTTCACGAGTGCCGCCGTGAGCTGCGGCGACCTCGATGGCAGCGAGGAAGGCCTTGCAAGCCGCCTTGATGTGCTTGGCGTCCTTGTAGCGGATCGTATCGATGAAATAGATCTTTTCGTTGTACCGAACGTAGTTCTGGCCCGCCGAGATAGCATAGAGCAGAAGAGAGTTCCACTCCATGGCCATCTTGCTCGTCTTCGCGTGCTCGATCTTGTGCTCCATGGACTTGTCAGTCTTTGGGTAGAACCCCGGGAGCATGGCCTTGAAGAGCTCGTCCTCGATGCCGTCCGCGACAAAGGTAGGTAGCTCGTGAAGGCTCATGCGACGCGCGAGCCACTTTGCACTGGCTGACATCTTGATCTTAGCCGCTCTTGCAACAAAGCCTGGAGTCTCGAGCAGGTCCTTGATCGAGCTTGGCGTAACATTCGCGCCCATTTTGCGGATGTGGGCCTCGACGGCGAGCCCCGTCTCCGATGTGCGCAGCGGCCGCGCCAGACCGAAGAGCTCCTTCTCCAGCGACGGTGTCTCGCCACTCGGCCAATGAGGCTCGATTGTGGTGTAGCCCGAAAAGCACGCAGGTACCGCAAGGCCAAGCTCGGTGCTGAGCGAGATGATGTTGGTAACGAGCGCGAGGTCGACGCTGCAGACAAAAACCTCGCGCTTGGCCAAATGCCGGCTCTTGTGCATGTTCCAGCGGCTGATGCGATCCAAGAGGAGGATGTGGAGCAGCTCGTAGGACCCGTTAAACCCGTGGAAGCAAGCTTGGAGGAACTTGTGCAAGGACTCGAGCTGCGAGGACGACCGGAACGTCACGTAGTGGGGGTCTCCGTCGGGGTTGATGTTGGCATGCATGGTTTCGTTGGGCGGGTCCGTCAGCTTGCCTTGCTCGAGCTGCTTGAGAATGGCCAAGTGCAGCTTCTCAAAGCCACTCTTGAACAAGTCTTTCCCTCGGTACTGTTGCACAGCAGCCTCGAGTCGTTCCGCTATCGCCGCGCGTGCATCGTCGGGTACATAGGTACGCACGGAGCGGTGCGACCGGAAGAACGCCGGCGTAAGCTTGTCGACGTCAACGCCCTTGTCACGGAGTTTTGCCGTGAGGGCGTCAACGTCGTCTTGATCGAGCGAGAAGAACGCGTTGGCGACGTTCGCCATGAACAAAGATCGGAGCGGCATGCTCGAGCACTCACGAAAGTACTCTTGCAGCACGTGGAAGAGGTCGCGCCTGACGGCGGCCTCCGGGAATTTGTCCAAGAGGAAAGCCTCGTCTGAGTCGGGGTTGTCGATCCAAATCCCCTTGATATCGCCGAGCCGCGCCTTGAGCATCTCGATCTCCTTCTCGATCTCTTTCAGGCTCTTCGACCGCGTGACCCAGAACCCGACGACCTCGCTGAGCTGGTTCATCATGGTAAAGACCGCTGTAAAGCCCTGCTTGCCGTCAGCGTCTCGCCCGTGCTTCGCAACGAAAAACGTATGGTCGCCGCACAGGTGCTCCGCCGTCGTCGCTGCTATGGCCGCTTGCTGCAGCGCCTCCAAGCGACGCATTTCGCCGCAGTAGATGTCGCGCACTAGGCCTGGACCAACGAGCGGGAAGCGCAAGCAGTGGCCAAACGAAGGAAAGGCGACGATCGGGTTGGAGTTGGTAAAAAGACCCGGAGACCTGAGCCACTGGTAATGTACAGCAGGTAGCAGAGCTGCGCGTGCGCATAATGCTCAACCAACGTAGCCTTCTGCAGCGACGCAATCTGGGCGAAGCTGGCGCCGCTCACCTTCGATTCATGCACTTGGCGCGCAAACGCCGTCGAGATGACCGTCTTCTGACGTATCTGGAACGGATACAGGCGCTCACGCACCACAGGCGGCAACGCAGCAATAAGATGCGAGTTGAGGGCCGAGAACGACGTATGCTTTCGGCCACGAGCGGCGGCAGACGAGCAGTCGCGGTGCATGTAACGACGTGCCTTGATAAGCATGTTACAGTCGAGGTCGACAACCGGGCGAAAGCTCTCGCTCCATCCATGCATCGAGATGCGGTTGCTACCACATGACGGGCACTGGATCGGGTGCGCGGCCAAATACGCCGCCGCAAAGGTCATCGGGCAAACAACGACGATCGAGCTCCGAGAAAGAAGAAAGTCCGCGGGCGATGCATTCGAGCTCATGGGCACAGATGGAAACGGAAATACATTACTCGACAGCGCTTGGTGCTGGCCTGTGGCTACGGCGTGCTGCGAGCGAGGCAGCTTCGTCGCTTTGATCTTGGTCCAGAACACGTTCATTGCCGCGAGGCACATGTGGTCGAGCGGCTTGCTCGGTAGCGTCGTGGTATCGTTTAGGTCGCCATCTCCTTCTGCCTCGGCAGCGCCTTCGGGTCCGAGATCGTGTTCAGCGCCTTCGGGTCCGAGATCGTGTTCAGCGCCTTCGGGTCCGAGATCGTGTTCAGCGCCATCGGAAACAACGACGTCGTCGTCAACGTCCTGTACGTCACCCTCATCGATTTGGTCGACGTCAGTGGGTCGGTTTGCGTCGCTTGTCACGCGCCGAACCAATGCGACCGGGGTGAATCGAAGCCTGTTGCGCGGAGCGTAGATGCAGTGCGCCGTGTGCTGGGGGCCGATTTTGCAAGCACAGCACACTTGCCTGCCATTCGGCAAGGTGATACGCGTCGACGGGTCCGGGCGGTTTGGACGGATCTGCCGGCGCCGATGTGTTGGCTTGGTGGGCGCGGGCGAGGTGGGCGCGGTCGGCGCTGTCGAGGTCGGCGCTGTCGAGGTCGGCGCTGTCGAGGTCGGTGTGGTCGAGGTCGGCGCTGTCGAGGTGGGCGCGGGCG
>NW_008246230.1:0-3301 GCF_000281045.1 Saprolegnia diclina VS20
CTTTGGACGGTGCTGCTCCATCGTTGCAACAGTGGGGCGCTCGGTCCAAGGGAATACACCTTCCCTCGATTTGATTTGACGGACGAAGTGGTAGTCACCCGGATAATAAGAGAAGGGTGCGATCTTCCGGATACGAGCACTGGGCGGCTGGGCGTGCATCTCGGCATTTGCCCCATCGTGCGCCAACGCAATGTGACTTGTCCGCCGCTACCGCGGCTTCGCTGACAGCCGCGCCCGGGTCCGTGCGCCGTGCAGCCTCGCGCCTGTCGCGTCGACCGAGCCGCGCACGATCGTCGTCGAGAAAGGCCATCCGCAGCATCGTCGGCTTCAGAAGCGCGTCTGGTACGTCGTCCGCCCAGCCGTCGACTTAGATGACTCATGCGCTCTCTTGTAGGACGACAACGCGCATCGCGATCGCAGGACGTCAGGAGTTTGTATCGACATCAATCCAAATCCGATGAAACGGGATCCTTGGTATGTCAATTGCGGGCTTGAGTTTTGCACGAAATGCTTCAACTGGCTGACTAGGAATGTCCACGCAACGCATGACGCGAAGCCGATCGGTGCACCGGCATCAGCCCGCCGCACCTGGCAAGACGGCGGACGACGAGACGAAGCTCGAGTTCGATGCCCTTGTGGCATCCATCATGTCGTGGTTCAAGGAGCGACACGAGAAGGTGCCAGTCCACGCCTTTGCTGCGCTGGCCGTGCGCGAACGGCAAGGCCCAGCGTCCAAGTGGCCGGCGAAGGAGCAGATCGCGTTCGCAGCGCTCCAGGCGCTTGACAAGGACGACGACGATGGCACATGGTCGCTGCTCCGGACCTTCTCGGGTGACGGCGACGAGAAGGTGTTCAGCAACTCGTACGTCTTCAATACCTCACATGTCTTTTATCATCGAGATGCATAGCTTTTGGCACCGCCCGACGACGCGTCCACCGAAAGGCTGGGAACGCAGACAAGTTGTACGACCTTGATATGTCGGACGACCTCTTCAGTGCGTTGTAGGCTCAAGGAGAAGGCCGCTGCGACTGCCGAGAAGAAGCGCCGCTCCGACGACCAAGCGACACCGTACGTAGACGATATCGAACGGAAGCAACAAGATGGCATGTATAGGCACAAAGGGGCCAAAAAAGCCAAGCCCGCGGCCGCCGCCACGTCGCCACCCGCCACCAACGAGGCGGTGCTCTCGCTCCAGCGCTTCGTTGCGATGGAGCTCCGATTGGTCGCTGCCATTGACAACAAGGTGACGGCGGCCATGAGCGAGCTTCAAGACAAGGTGCTCGCCGCGATGCACCAGCAAGGCGCCCAGTTGCACCAGCAAGGCGCCGCGATCAACGCCAGCGTCGACAAGCTGTGTTCGACGCTGCCGAACGAATTCCGCAGCTTGCGCCAAGGCCAACTTTCGCTCGCCGAGCATGTGACGACGGAGCGCGTCGCGATGGCCGCGACAATGCAAATGGGACGTGTGATGTATCTATCTACTTTTGCCACTAACGACCCACGTGATTCGTAGAAGGAGATCCAAGAACCGATTATTTCGGCGTCCGACGTCCGGCTCACAGAAGCAATGCTCGATGCTCGACGGCAAGCCGGCGCCCAAGGCGTTTCGGGGCGCGGTGTACGTGTACATCATGGACCGCTTTGTCAAGAAGCCGATTCTGTAGGACCCTCCGGAATCTACCCGTCTGCGCTGGCGGCGGGGTCGTGGGTCGACGCGTGGCGCGTGCGCGTCGGCAGCATGATGCAAAGGTGCCTTCCCATTGCGTCGTTTGCGATGGCTGCGACCATCACAGGACAGGACTCGTCAAGGAAGGCGTCGTGTCGGCCGCCTCGGCGGTTGTGATCTCGGTCGAGACCCTGTCTAGCTGGATCATGCCGGCGCCCTCTGCCCAAGACGCTCAAGATGGCCTCCGCATAGCATCCTCGACATGCACGTCACCGAGTCGCACTGAGTACGCTTCGGGTCGCACATGTTGAGGATGTAGGCAATTCGAGGGCCATCTCGAGCATCTTGGGAAGGGCGCCAGCGTTATCCAGCTGGACATGGTCTCGACCGAGTCCCGTGAAGGTCACCGCCGTCGCAAGGCGCTCATGACGGCCACCGTCCGCAACTACGTCCACCTCGCGCACATTAACTTCCGATAATCGCGGTATATGTATGTTTATGATGAGTCTTCGTGTTGCATATGGCACCTCGCACAACTTGGGCAGGCGAGTCGTATGAGTGCAGCAATTTCAGAGGTACATGCAGAAAGCATCACTGCATCGCACACCACAACGATCGTCCCTTTGTCCGCGTAGCAGTACGTATGGGATGGCAGACTACAGTTTGTATTCTGGGAGCTGCACGGGCTCATGAGCTGCAATCTCAGTGCTGAATCAAGAAATTTTGGTTGCAAAAGCAGCTTACTAATATATCTATGGACATCGACAGCCTCTTGCACACCATTCCACCGCGCCTGACGCGGAAAAGCGCCACCGCAGCGTGGCGGCGCCGTGGTCATCATCAAAGGGTACGCTTCCTCTTGGTCGGTGTGCGCACCAGTGTGCTGACGCTAACGTTTGATCGATCTGTGACGCGGCTCTTCTCGTGCTTGGGCACGTATCGGCGCGCTTGGACTGGTGCCGGTGCTAGAGCGATGGGCATACATTGTACATCGCTGAGACACAACTTGGTGCTGGGCAACGTGCAGCAGTACGAGCTGTCATTGTTGCTTTACATGCACAAGTTGATGCGACAGAATGTACGAATTCCTTGTTCCATGGCTCTCACGTGCCACAAGCGTCGTAGGGCGACGACAGAAGAGCCAGACGAGCCCCCGCGCCGCCGCCTGCGCAGCCACGGACCGGCGAGCGAATGAAGAAGAAGGAGATTGCTAGTCTATCGTATGCGAAGTCTTTGTGTAACTATGAAGATAACGCGAAACACGTTCATATATATATGGCTCTCACGTGGTGTGACTGAACGGTTGACCACATGGCGGCTCCGTTTGCCACTCATGCCATACGTGGACACGGGAAAGGATGCGAAAGTGGTAAACGCATTGTTGATGTTTCTCCATCGCACTGGCTTGGATGCCCCTCCCAACGGTGTTTTTTGTTGCTCTCCAGTACAAGCCAACGTATCGATGTCCCATCTCTGAACGACGAGTTGTATCACGACACCACGTCGAGTTTTACTACTGCTCCGTCTGCGCTGTGTCGGTGTGCGTCAAGTGCGAGATAGTCGGTGACCATTCGTGCGGCGAGAAGGGGCTCCAACGCCTCATCAGTATCCCGGACGCGTACGAGCAGAGCTTG
>NW_008246230.1:3401-5045 GCF_000281045.1 Saprolegnia diclina VS20
GGGGCCAGGGCCGGGCTGAGGGCAAGGCGTCCGCTTGCCCCAGCCACCGCCGCCGTTGTTCCAGCCACCGCCGTTGTTCCAGCCACCGCCGCCGCCGCCGTTCCACTTGCCACCTCCGTTGATGGTCCAGCCACCACCGCCGTTCCACTTGCCGCCACCGTTCTTGTCGTCACAGTCAGCGGGCTTGATAAACGTCATGGCATCAGCCGGAGCTTCTTGAGCGGCAAATGCAACAGCCGCAAGGGCGAGGAAGCCTTGAATGTATACTGCGACCATGGAAGCAAATGGGAGAATGACTCTTCGCATCCACGCCTTGCGAGGTGCAGCTAAGCTATTCGATCTTGGGCGCAGAACAAAGGATGCAGACAGCAGATGACGAACGCATCAATACATGCAGAAGTGCACATGTTGTACCGCACTATCAATGACCGCGTATACCAGCCAGACATGACCAGATGTTTCCAAACCCGTCACCACGCTGAATCTGGCGTTCGATCCAACCACCGAGCTGCATTTCTCTGCCCAAAATTGTCCGGAACACGATGATCATTGACGCACAGAAGGCGGTCGCTGTCCTGCCTTTTCAACCCGAGAGAGGGAGCAATCCATCCTACATCAACCAAGTATCTCCTTGAAGCCATCTTTGGCCACAAGCGCAGCATAGACGTTATCTACGCGTTTCGAGTACGCATTGTTTTGAGTCCACATTCACACGACTGCTATGAATAATGCGCCTAGTAAGCTGGTTTCAACATACTCCATATCTTCTGTAGACGGTTACCAAAACACATGTTTCGTGTCTGCAAAGTGCCATCATGCACCATGATCATGCACGACGGTCGCCATCCTCGGTGGGAGGATCCAGGAGAGATACTACCATCCAGTGCGTACGTAGAGTTCGCAACGATATCCGTGACCTCTACACACACTGCATACTCGGAAAAGATCCTGCTCGCGTGCATGTTGAACCGGCTTGCTGAACTTGCGGACTGCATGAAAAGCCCACTCGTATAGCTCAGGTTCAGGGAACCTAGGCGGCTGTATCCTAAGCCTAGAGGTAGATCATGTCGTTGAAGATCCTTTTTGAATCTACATGCTAAAAGTTCCATAGCCGACCCCACGGCGGAATGTTCTGGATCTAGTAGTATGGGCTTTGTAAGGAAGTGGTCTGCAGCCATTCCCTGCCCGTCGTCAGTAGACTGAGTCATAGGGGCTCACTTCAGCACTCGCTTTGTATCCAACACGCTTGACTTATTGAGGACTAGCCGCCTCCTATTGTCGTACATCTCGTTGGATCGTGTTGAAGTTCGCTTGCTTGCTCGCTCGCTATCTCGGAGTACAGCACAACAAGTTGGCATCCAGTTGGGACCTGTCGCTCCGGCTCATCTCGCTCTGGAATGACAACTGTGACGTACGACCTCACGTACTAGTCGGTGGCGGTGGCAGATGCGGCTGGGCCATTTCTTGGGGCAATTCGGTCGTCCAAATCTCATGGCGCGCCGACACGACGTGCGGATTTGAGACCTTTCGCTGGTTCACCGAGATGCCACGCAGGATGTCCGGCTTTTGGTGGCGCCACGTCACGATGGAGGATGCGCATTGGCGATCTTTCCGGCCATCTTCAATGACGTTTTGCCTCTCGGT
>NW_008246230.1:5145-5966 GCF_000281045.1 Saprolegnia diclina VS20
GGTCTATATGCCCAAGGCGCCTCGCACAACGGGCTATTGACACGAGTCCATTGTGCCAACACGCAGCAGGTGCGACGTTAACCATTTGAACGAGCTCTCGGTGACGGTCGACTAGACCTTGCCGAAGTACCTCGCGCGCTGGAAGCGGCGGTTTCCGAGTAGTACTAGTAGAAGAGGTTTTCCGTGCAAGCCTGAGCGATCTGGAAGAAGTACAAGATCTAGATGCACACACGTTACAAGATCCAGAAGTACCTAAAGCCATTTCCGTATTGGTGGTGCGTGTCAAGTAAGCAACCCGCCTTGCCCACCAAAGGCATGACGGACACCACGACGAATTATTGCCCCCAAGATGTTGGCATGTAGTTAAAACTTGATTGAGCGCGAGAATTGTTGCCAAGGAAATATCATTTGCCGGATAGGTGGTACAGCACTGGCGAGAGACCAAAAGGAAGTATGTACAAGGAGTTTTCATTACGGACATAGAGGTGGAAATCACTATCCGAGGTTTACATCTGGCGCAGGTTGCGGGCGGCAGACGCACCGGGGCCATACGGAGGAGGCGTTGTCGGATCCACACACGGCGACGGGCTTGGGCCGGGCTGAGGACCAGGACCAGGCTGCGGGCCAGGTTGAGGTCCAGGTTGCGGGCCGGGCTGCGGGCCGGGCTGCGGGCCGGGTTGAGGACCAGGTTGCGGGCCGGGTTGAGGACCAGGACCAGGTTGAGGTCCAGGTTGCGGGCCGGGTTGAGGACCAGGACCAGGTTGCGGGCCGGGTTGAGGACCAGGGCCAGGCTGAGGACCAGGCTGCGGGCCAGGCTG
Source organism: Saprolegnia diclina VS20 (assembly GCF_000281045.1). NCBI lineage: Eukaryota > Oomycota > Saprolegniomycetes > Saprolegniales > Saprolegniaceae > Saprolegnia > Saprolegnia diclina. Next base: position 5,964 of record NW_008246230.1, read on the forward strand.
AGG
>NW_008246230.1:36599-62673 GCF_000281045.1 Saprolegnia diclina VS20
GCGCCGACGGTCCATCTTTGTGTTGCGCTTGGGTTCGTTTGCGACACCAGCTTGAAGCCGCCGCGACAGCCTCTCGGCGACTGCAACACAGCTACTTTACCGATACTACCTACCGCTGCTGCATCAACCGTTGTGCGACTGTGGTGTCCTTGCGACGAATCAACTGTGGTCCCACTCTCACCTCGGAGCGCCGCTCATCTGCCCAGCGTTCCGTCCTGTGCAGAGTCAATGAAACAGCTGCAACCGTGCACGCCAGATTGCTTTTCAGCGAGGAGCGACCGATGAATCATCATCCGAGAAAGGAGACGCTGGTAGCTTGGGCACGGGAGTGCGGCGTCGATCTCGGGGCGCCGTGCATATAACGGGCGGGCACAAAGACAGCACGACGCTCGACGATTGCTCCAGTCCCACCGTCCGTGCGCCGGCAGCCGTGCTGCTACGCAACGAGGTTGGACTGAGGCAGCCAGCCCGACAGCTCAGCCCGCCGAACATGTATTCGGTCTCAAACTATTCTTATTGTTGGCTCTTATTGCTGCGCTATGGCGGCGACGCGAGCTAGGGCATGGCGTCCACAGCGTGTGTAGTCTAGGATGATGGACTGGCCATGGTCGGACCAGATTTCACGGACCAGATCCACGTCCGTGGCGCGACCTGGCGATAGCTCAGACATCAACGGACAAGAATAACTTAGGATTAGCTTAGGTTACAGACGAGCAACATGCATCGAGTTGGCGCTTCTTACGCCGCTGCCCGCCGTGTGTCCAAGTACAAATTGAGAAACATGTTGACTTCGTCGTCGCTCCACTCGTCTGAGACGCGCGGCGTCAACGGCTCATAGCGCGTCGCCACCTCGTCGTCGTCGAGGCGCAGCTGCAGGTGGAACTGCTCGTCGAACGTGACGGGGTCGGTCGCGATGCTGTCGCTGCCGCGGCTGTGCGCCTCGACGTAGAGTTCGTGCTCGACAAGCGACGGGCGCTTCGGGCTGTACGGCGTGAAGCGCTGAAAGTGCGCGGTCGGACTGCGGGGCGTCGGGGCCATACTAGTAGAAGAGGAGAGGCTTGCGCGGGACGCGGTCAATTGGGTTATGGTGAACGAATCGCGCTCGGCTCGTTACAGCTGCGGCGTGGCTACTGGGGAGTGGCACTTGCACTCGGAGGCAGGAGGAGGAGCGGGCGGTAGCTGGCCCCACGAAGGTGCAAAGATGCACATCTGCACCGGCTGGTGCGTTCTCTGTCCACGCATTGAGCGTGCCTATGACCCGCAACGGTGACCAACGGACGCGTGGCCAGCAACGTCCGGCTAGGACGTCCAAGGTGGCAGAGCGCTGCACCCAAGACAACCTCACATACGGTATCTACTGCAGGGTTGCCACGTCGCTCCAATCTCGGACAGTAGGACGCACGTGGGCGGAGAAATCCTGGCGGAAATATTACAGTATTCGCTGCGACACACTGCACAGGCGTAATACAGTGTATGGTGTTTTCGATTTGGCCGAAACGGCGCGAGAATAACCATGCACGCGCTGCGCAACTTCGTGCTCGGCGTGCTCCAGGACGCGTCGTCGCGGCAGCTCCAGCACCTCTCGGAGACGCTCCGGCTGCCGCCGATGGCCGCCAAGGCCGACGTCGTCGCCGGTATCCTGCACCTCATCGAGCTCGACCGCGACTCGGCGCTCGGTACACTGTATCCAAGTACTTCGGACCAGCTTCAACGTGGGCTTCTAGGGATCTTTGTGACATGGCACCAGACGGCGGTCGCGGGCGACGACCAGGTGATCGCGCCAACCGCGTTTGCGAATGCGTTCGTGCCGATCCCGGGCTCCACGACGACCGACGCGATCGAACCGCCAACGACACTCTTTGGGTTTGAACTCGACGAGGAGCTCCGCGTCGTGGCGCGCGACGTGAGCGTGCTCGAAGCCGCGTACAAGGACGCCGAGGTGCATGTCCACAGCGGCCGTGCGTCGTACGAGAAGATCAAGCGCTTCCTCCAAACACTCACCCAAGTAGTGTACATACGCGGAATATGTGGCTTATGGCGATGCGTTCTAGCTGCGCGCCAAGGACATCGAGTTCCGGCGTCTCCTCCTCCAAAAGAATGACGCACTCGGCAAAGACAATGCGCGCCTGTCCCGCACAGAGACGCACACGCGTGCGCAGCTCGAATTTTTCCTCGGCGGTTGCACCCGCCTTCGCTCCAAACACGATGCACTCGTTGAAGACGTACGTTCAAGTAGCTAACGACACCTCTTCCGCGCCTCTACGTAGATCGCATGTAGCACGGCAAGCGACGACATGGCGGCCCATGTCCTGCTCGAGCTCTACGGCGGTGAAGTCGGCCTCACGCACGTACCAAGACCTCCCATCTGGCTGTTCTGAGTTTGCCGTTGACCGCCTCGTCTAGGTGTTGACGCGCACGCTCGAAGCCAAGTGCGCGCACTTGAGCGCCACATGCGCGAACTTGGACGCGGCGCATGCGACGATTGCGTCGCTGCACGCAAAGGTATATGAAAAGAACACGCTCGTAGCGACCATGCAGGCAAAATGGGACGCTGCGGCCAAAGACGCAACGTGCGCCAAGTTCCAGCTGCGCAAGTGCAGGAAGCGGCTACGCGACTCGAACGCTGACGCCGCGACCGTCTCGTACCTGCGCTACCACTGCCTCCAGCTGCAGCGCATGGTCACGGATCTCCTCAGTGTGAGCCAGATCCACGCGCTCGCGCTCACCGACGCCAAAGCCAACTTTACAAAGAGCGTCGAGAAGGCCTCGATTGCATGGCGGGTGCTCTCGTACCTGCGCTTTGTCTCGAACCCGCGCCTCGATCCGTCGGTCGCGAGTGTGCCGCCGCAATTCCCAATGATCGTACCGCCGCCGAGAGCTCCTCAAGACGTTCGCGAGGCGCTTCCGGTCGTCGTTGTGCTCGGGATGTCGTCGCTCGTACATCAAGTGGTCTTGCGCTTGAGCAGTCAATTTGGCTATGCCCATTTCGATGTGGACGATTGGCACAAGGGATTGATCATGGCCGATCCCGAAACCCCGGAAGACGCCGCCGACGATGGAGAGCGACCGTTGGACCTTCCCCGGTTGGCACGAACGATGGCCAACATGCGCTGGTGCCTCCTCCATGACCATGCGTTTACAGCCGACGACGTCCGGCGGCTCATCCAGCACGGCTGCCGTGTCGGCATGGTGCTCGACTTTAGCTCTCTCGAAACCGATCCAGCGTGGCGTCGGCTGCCGTTGTACACCCCGCTGCACCCTTCGATGGTGGGGCTGGACTCGGTGTCGTGGCCGTCGGTCGACGCTATGGTGGCCGCCGTCGCAGCCACGTGGCAGCGCCGCGTCGCATCATCGGGGGCGACGATCGAGTGGGACTCAATCACGTGCGGTATGAACGAGCGATGTGCGATGTTTGCAGAGGAACTTGGCGCCAAAATGGCGGTCGTCTGGGCCGCTCATCAAAAGGCTGTCGCCGACAAGGCTGCGGCGACAGCGGCGGCCGCGGCAGCCAAAAAGCGGTCCAATACACCGGCCAAGGGCCGATCGCCCACACCGTCCAAGCCCGGTCGCAGTAGCCCCACGGCGGCAGCGGGTAAGAAGCCACCGGCGACGAGAAGCAAAGCAACGCCGGCAAAGCCAACAAGCCCGGCGAAACCACCTGCTTCGCGGACTACGACAGGAAAAGTCGCAACGCCCAAGAAGCCACTGTCGCCACCCAAAAGCCCCGCCGTAAAGCGCGCGCGCTGAAAGTAGAGTCGTTGTACTAGACGTCTTAGCATCAACTATTGCGGCGGTTGAGTGCACTTAGCGCGGACGCGTCGCGTTGGCCTCGGCAATGCACCTCAGGAGGTCATTGTGGATGTGGCCGTTGGACGCGACGATGTGGCGCGTGTGGAGGTTGAACGCGCCGCCGACCGAGTCCGTGACCGCACCACCGGCTTCCGTGACAAGCAGCGAGCCCGCCGCCACGTCCCACGAGTTCAAGTCGAGCTCATAAAAGCCCTACGCAGTCATGCTCACTTTCCGCCCACGGATGATGGAAATGACGGACCGTTTGGCGACCGCAGCTCGTCCACGCGAGCTCCAAGGCGGCCGCGCCCTGCAGACGCAGCCCACGACACGTGTTGGAGAAGTGATGGATGACGTCCAGCATCGGCAAGCGCACGCTGGGCTTGGTGCCAATGCCAAAGCCGACGAGCGCCTGCTCGAATTGCGTTTCTTTTTGGCTCACATGGATCGCAACATCGTTCAAGTACGCGCCATGGCCACGCATCGCACTAAAGAGCTCGTCGCGGTACGGATCGTAGATGACACCGACGACCACTTGGCCACGGAACGCGACGGCGACCGAGACGACGCTAGCAGGACGCGCGTGCACAAAGTTGGTCGTGCCATCGATCGGGTCCACGACCCAAAGCCATTCGGCGCCGTCCATGGCGGCAATCGCAGCGCGCGACGCGTCACTGCCGGCGGCCACGTCTTCCTCGCCAAGCAGGCGGTGCGTCGGGTGCTTGCGGGCCACATGGGTCGCAATGAGCTCCTGGCACTGCTTGTCGACGACCGTAACGAGGTCGTCCTTGTTGCTCTTCGAGACCGCTTCCGTGCCCAGGTGCAGGCGCATGTGCTTACCCGCGAGGCGCGCCGCCTCCTTCGCCGTCGCCAGCGCTTCCCACGCCGTCGTTGCTTCCATCGCCTTCGAGGATTACTTAGATGTGCGGATGTAACACGCGGTATCCTATCACACCTCTGAAACAACATAATCAAAAACGGAAACCTCCCATAATGCATAGATTCGGGTGTCGCGCCGGTGGAATTGCTGCACTCTGGCGCGCGTGCCTCTGGTCCAACGGCCGTCGCGCGCGGCTGGCATGACTCACCCCATGCCCGAGCGGCCCGTCGCATCTGCCTTCTTTAGCGTTGGCTTCCAACAGATAGGGACGTTGCCATCGATGGCCGCGCACGGGACAAGGAATCTGGCTTCCAAATGGGTGCGGCGCGGTTCCTGGCATGCCGACGTCAGCTACGTATGCGCGCCATTGGCAACGTAGGTTTCTCGACGACTGCAACGAGCGAGTTCGAGCTCGCAAGGCCCAGGCTCTGACGACCACCACTCGGTAGTTCATTCCGATCGCGCAAGCAAGAGGGTCAATGCGACGAGGATGATTAAAACGTCACTGAATGCTATTTAGCTCGCGGGTCCTGATAGCCCAGTAGCACCTCCATGAGGCTGTTGGTGCGCGCAAACGAGCCGAGGAGGAGCTCGGACATTGTGCACTCGGTCTCGAGCCCGCTCTCGTTGGTAAGAATGTCCACGTACGGGATTCGGAGCATCAAGACGTGCCGCAGCACGGTTTCTTCTGGCGTCAGCCCGTGGGTAAGATGAATCCTAGACACCATTCGTTCATTTAAAGCACTCCTGCAGACAGGATGTACAGGATCGTGTCGTCCGAGGTCCACGTGCACGGCGACGGCGGGTGGACAGGGTCGTAGCCCATTGAGCGAATCACAAACGTTGTTGCGTGCGGCTGGAAATAGCGCTTGAGACCATAGTTGCAGCGAAAGAGCGGAAGTCCCTCGGACGCGACTTGAAAATGGTAGTAGATCGTATTGGCGTCAACCGTCTCGAGACGCTAGGCACGTTGGTGTGATGACATTCTGTCACAATGACCGTCGATCAACGCACCTGTAGCGTGATTTCCGGTGTCACGAGGTCGGACGTGAGCATGCACCAGACGCGGTCGGCGACGGACGCCATCGGCTCGGTCCACGCAGCAACGCGGGTGCTCGTGAGAGAAAGCACATTGTGCGGCTCGTCGCCGACCATCACATTTGCGAACGAGCCAGTGCGTAGGTCCAAAATGTTGTGCCGAATGAGCGTGGCTTCGAGGCGAGCAAAGGCGTCGTCGAGACGGCGGTGCATCGCGGCGGCCCGCTCAAAAATGCGAACAGGCAGCTGCGCGTCATCGTACCATGCTTCCGGCTCGGCCGTGGCCTACGTACTACGATACACACGATGAATTTTGGCTAGACAACACACCGGTCCGTGCTGGAGGAGAAGCTGTTCGAGCGACCGCGCAAGCTGGAGCTGCGTCTCGACCGTTGCTTTGAGCCGACTGTTCTCTTGCAGCGCCGAGTGGCTCTCGCTAGCTTGACGCCGCGCGACAGCTTCCCAGCCTGAATCACTCTCGACGGGCGCTGCCTTGGCGTGAAGCCGCCGCACCTCGGTCTCGAGCGCCGCGCATGTCGCCCGAAGGTACTTGAGCTCGTCGTAGTTGCGCTTCTTCTTTCGCGTGGCGGTACGCGCGCTCACGGGACTCGCGTGACTGCTCGGTGATGCGCGCATGAATGACAATATGACGTCCGTGGTGTCGTGCGCTCGAGCAGTGTCCGCCTAGCACGTGTGTCCTGGCGCCAAAAGAGTCGCGAAAAGAATGACGGTCCTTCCCCGAACACAGCCGAAGAAGCTACACTGTAGTGGAAGAAGATGAACGTGTGGCCGGAAGTCGGTGTCCCACTGTCGCGCCACTGGTGCGGAGCATTTTTCCACCACCGGCCAACGGCGGCCGTTTCACGTTCTCGTTCTCTCGTGGCGCCACGTATAGGCCGTTTCACATATCTGAATCTCAAAAGGCAAAGTGCGTGTTTGGTTTGTGAAACTGAGAGGTCCGTCCGCCGCCCATGCAACAAATTGATGAAAAGCGGTGCCGATGACTCAGCGTGATGGCTTCTTCTTCAAGCTGCGCAACTGCGGCAGCACATGGCGGACGAAGCCCGTGAGAAAGGGCACCCAACAGTGTGGAGGCAGCCGCGGATCTTTCTCGTTGGCAAAATTTGTGAACCGGAATATTGAATATCCCGTGCGTGCACAATGGGTGTTATAGTTGTGGTATTAAGTTCTAGTTAGTACAAAACCGCTTTCCTACATCGCGCTCGCTCCGACCGCGAGCGCGGAAAGTCGAATAAATAGCAACGGCTTAGATCACGAGCACGTCCATCGTACCCGGGTGCGCCGCCGGCTGCTTCACGAGCGCGAACGTCAGGTAGCACGGCTTCGTGGGCTCCTGCAGCATCGACTCGATGCGCGCCATGCTGAGGTAGACCGTGTGAATGTTGTTGATCGAGTAGAGCTCGTACGCGTCCGAGACGCCGGCTTGCTCGAGGGAACCACCGGGGTGAATGCTGCGGACCATGACGGGCTTGGGGCACTGCGCAAACTCGAGCACTTGCGTCGCGCCGCTCTGATGGCTGTTGTGCATGAGCATCGTGAGCTCGTTGTGGTTGTCGGGTGTCACAGTCGCGCCATTGACACGCAGGAGAACGCAGCCCGACCGCACCGGCAGGCTCTTGTCCACCACACGCTTGACGATCACTTGCTTGGAGAAGTACTCGAGGCCGAGAATGAGGCCCATGGGTCCTTTGTGCCACTCGTGCCGGACGACCGGCGTCGCTGCTTCGTCGCGGTGCAGCTCCAGGCCGAGGTTTTCGCCGCACCAAATGTACTGGATGATGTGCTCCGGTCCATCGTACTCGCCCGCGTACGTGCGGCTCGAGATCGCAGGCGACGCTAGCACCATCGTCGACATGCTGCTGCTGCTGCTGCTCTTGGGTCGTTGGCGGATTCGCAAATGGTCGGCGTCGTGGCCATCACCAGAGTGGCACTTGCACGCGCACCCGCCTGTCTCGCCACGGTTTGCGGCATTGTTTCCGGATACGTCCTTGGAATCGGCGTGTATTCCGGATACCGTCGTTCAAATCGGCATGTGCCGCAGCGCACTTGGGTGTCTGCGACAAGCGCGAAATGAAAGTTGAAGGCAGCGCGTCAATGGCCGTCGAACGAGTGGAGGCGGGCGCTGCCAATGAACTTTGTCCCATGAATCCTCATACACCGAGTACACTGTACGTACGGCGACTGCGTTCTGCCAGTTGCGCCGCGGTGCCATCTGCGAGCATCGGAAGACGAAGAAGAGAAGATGCGGAGCTCTTTTAGCTGTCCGTCAAGTCGATCAAGTTGTCTGTGGTTGCCGCCTCACGTGTCGCAGACGCCGAGGACCCCACGATGACGAACACGTCGCGCGCGCAGGTGGCGCCGACGATGGCGTCGACATCCGCCAGGGATATCGGTGTTGGGAGGGCCAAGACAGCCTCTTGTTGACCATGGGTCCAGAGGCTGCACGGTGGCACCCGCCGCGCATCGCTCAGTGTCTGTCGAAGCATCGTCAAGAAGCCGCGTCGGTCGTCCTCCACTTGGCATGGCAGCGTCAAGTGTGGGACATCCGGCAAATCGCCGCGCAGCACCTTGGCCGCCAAGTAGTCGGGCGACACGTACGTATTGGTGGCATACGCAGTGAAGGAAAATTCCCATCGCAGCACACGCCTACGTGCACACTGAGCGCCAGTGCTCTGGAGTGGGCGGTCGACTCGTTACATTTGGACGAGCTGGACGATCCAAGCTTCGATCACGTCGCGAAGCACCCCCTTGGGAACCTTCTTGGCGTCAATTGTGTCGGGCCATTGGAGGCCTCGCTTCGTCAAAAGGCACTCGTCCACGAGCTGCTTGAGCGTATACCGCTTCTCTCTACATGGCTGTCAGCGATGAGCACATCGGAGAAGGTTGAGCTACTTGGTCTTGGCTGCCTGCAGCGTCGCGAGCACTTGCTGTGCTTGGTCGGAGCTCGAAATCGACGTCGAGGCCGGGGCACCGTCGCAAATGTCGCACGAATTCCCGCATGCGTCGATGGTTTCGGCAAAGTACGCGCCCATGTGCACTTTCCGGCACTCTTCGCGCGCACTGCAGTAGCTCACGATCGACGTAAAGTTGGCAAGGCCGTCGCGCTCGGCGTGGACGAGCGCCGCGACCCGGGGCACGTCCATCGATCTATAGTACAAAATGCAGTGAGCCGGGGCCCCGTCGCGGCCGGCGCGGCCCGATTCTTGGTAGTAGCCTTCGAGCGACTTGGACATGGTGGCGTGGATGACAAAGCGCACGTCGGGCTTGTTGATGCCGAGTCCGAACGCGATCGTGGCCACCATGACCTGGAGGTTGCCTGCGACCCACGCCGTGTGCACCTACTCAAGATTCATTCAGCGAAATACAGTGTCGTGGGCGCACCGCGTGGCGGTCGGGGTGGTGGGCGTGGTAGTACCCTGCGGCGACACCGGCCTCGGAGAGCGCGGCGGCCAACGTCTCGGTTTCCTTGCGACTGAGGCAGTAGACGATGCCGGCCGAGGTCGGCGCGAACGCCTGCACGCAGCGCACGAGGTCCAGAGTCGCAGTCGCGTCCGAGGCATCTTTGCGTCGGACTTCGTAGTGCAAATTGGGGCGCAGGAACGACGTGTGGAAGAACGCGCAGTGCGGAATCTCGAGCAGCTTCTTGACGTCGTCAATGACCGAGGGCGTCGCGGTCGCCGTGAGCGCGAGCAATGGCACAGCAGGGAATTGTCGCTTGAGGATCCCGAGCTTGGCATAGTCCTACGAGCCAGCAATGTTGTGCGACCTGCGATGGACGAGGAGTTTGTAGGATTACGTGTCGAAAGTCGTGGCCCCACTGGCTGCAGCAGTGGGCTTCGTCGATCACGAATCGCTGGAGCCGCTTGGCGTGGTACGCCTTCTCGAGGCGCGACATGAGTAACTTGCTGCCCGAGATCTTCTCGGGGGTCACAAAGAGCAGCAAAAGCGGCGTCTCGTCTTTGCCGAGGAGTCGCGCGTAAATGGCCGACGCGTCTTGGCGCGAGGTCTCGCCCGTGAGCGTGCACGCGGCGCCGTCGCCGTAGATGCGGCAAAAGTGCATCACCTACCCGGTGGTAGAGCGAATGCTGGGTCGCGCGATGACGTACTTGGTCGTGGATGAGCGAGACGAGCGGCGAAATGACGAGAGTAAAGCCAGCTGCCTGCATCAGACAGCACGTTCATACGACCATGTAGCCCAAGAGGGTAGATACCTTTTCCAGCACGGCGGGAAGCTGGTAGCAGAGGCTCTTGCCGCCCCCGCTGCGCATGATGACAAACGCATCCTGCTTGCGCAGCGTGGTCTGGATCACGGCTTCTTGTGTTGGGCGAAAGGTCTCGAGGTGAAACTAGTCGCAAGAATATGCAGTCGTGCATGCTACCGAGAGCGTACCTCGTGCTGAAGCGTCGCGGCCAGCATCGCCGGCGTCACGACAACGGTTGCGATGGCCTCAATGGCGTCGGTGGGCTCTGGCGCCGACGTCTTCTGGCGCTTCCGGCGTCGTCGCAGCGCATCTATCTCCTCTTGGAGCTCCATCTGCCGCTGCAGGAGCAGCTGCATCTCGAGCTCGACCTCGGCGAGCGCAGCCTCCTTGGTCGCAAGCTCGGCGTCCATGGTGTATCCGGCCAGATTATCCGGTATAACCCGCTCACTTGGAGCGAGTATACGTGGGCAAAAGATATGACTGAGCCGGAAAGTGAGGTCAAACTTGCCTTTGACGCCGATGAACGAGTCCGTCGCCCCCGTGCACAAGGCGCCCGAGCTCCAGGTCACGACCTTCCGCGACTTCCAGACCAACTGCACCCTCCTCGAGAACTCCCTCCGCGACGGCGGCTCGGACCCGCGCCCGGACCTGCTGAAGCTGCAGACCTGGGTCCGCTGGGTCAACGACGGCCACGGGTCGCCGGCCCACGAAACGTACCTCTACTCGACGTCGCTGCCGCGCGTCGCCAATGGTTTCTTGCGCCGGTCCTTTGCGCGCTTCCCGGACGGCGACGTGCTCACGCAGATCGTCGGCTTTCTGCGCGAGCTGGCCATGCACCTCGTGCGTCGCCTGCACAATTCGACGCAGCTCCTCGCCGACATTGAGACCTTGCACGCGCTCCTCGATCCGAGCCACAACTTTTACATGTACCATGGCGTTCCGGCGTGGAACACGGAGATTGAGCTCGACGAAGAAGCCGTTGGTGACGCGATACCGATGTCCACGCAGGTGGGCGACGCCGTTGACGCGTACCATGCAGGCAAGCACGTGTGGCTGCAAGGCGTCGTCTTGGACGTGAAGGGCGATGGCGACGAGGCGTACGTGGGGTTTTACGGCCTCGAGCCGACAGGCGATCGCTGGCTGCCGCGCGCGCATCTCGCACCACTCGGGGCCAAGACCAAAGAGCACCGCCGTGGCCACGGACCGATCCGCACCGAGCTCGACGAGGACATTCCCGACGCCAACGACAGCGACCGCGCGCCGTACATGTGCGCGCTCCTCCGTCCCCGCGTCCCGTGCTCGCGCTTCTTTGTGGACGTCCTCAACGCGTTTGGCAGCGTCGGCGGCTTCCAAAAGCTCCCGCTCTTTGTGCTGCAGCCGCCCATCAACGTGGCCATGATCGCAACCATCGTGTCGCTGATCGCGAACGTACTGCCGTGGGTCACGCGGCCCCTCGCGCACCAGCTCGTGCGGCAGACCGAGGCGTCCTTGCACTTGCACTGCCCCGACATGGTGCTCTCCCTTTTCGCCAGGGCATGCTCATCGACGAATGGTAGGAGCTCCGCAACATGACCAAGCCGATGATGGACACGCTGCACGCGGGCTTCAAAAAGATCTGCCGGCGCCTCTATGTGCGCGTCGATGCATCGCGCAAGGCGGACGAGCTCCTCCTCGGGCTTTGTCTCCGCTGCCTGCAAAGCGACGTGCTCGAGCACCGCCTCCACGGTCTGCGCTGCCTCACCGACTTTTTGCCGCTGATTCGCCACGCCAAGGTCGGGCACATCGACCTCAGGCACGTCGTTTGGACTGAGATGGTTGTAGGCGCACCCGCTCGGCGTCAAGCTCGTCGCGTCGTCGCTGGCGTCGTCGTACCCGAGCCCAGCGTCGTCGGCGTCCTATGTGCTCATTTCGCTGCCGATCTCCGAGGCTACCGACGAGGCGTCGCTCGCGACATGGTGTGAGACGCACCAAATCCTCTCGCTTCTCTGCAGCGCGCACGAGCAGCTCATTCGGCGCGGCGTTGACGTCGTCCGGTTCTTCTGCGAAGCGCACCGCTTTGGCCTCGCCGAGCTGCACCAGGTGTGGGACGCGGTCCTCGCCACCTCGACGGGCGCCGATGTCCGCGCGAGTCTCTTCTTCCTCCTCGAGTCGATCGTCGCGTGGCTCTCTGTGCCTGTTTGCAAGGAGCTCCTCCGGCTCTTGACGGCCTACCCGACCCCCAGCGTGCACGTTGTCAATTTGGTGGGCAGCATCGCCAAGCACGCCCCGATGGATGACCACCTGCATCTCGAGCCCCGATTGCAGCTGGCGCCGATCGAAGGCGACTTGTTCTCGATCCATGCGGCCTGTCGCTGCGAAGCCATCGAGCTTCTCTGGGGGTACCTCCACGACACGACGGACGACGGACGGCGCCAGCTCTACGAGCCGGCCAAAGCGCAGCTCCAAGAAAGCATCGACGCCAACATTGATGCGGACGACCACCCGTCGCTGCTGGACGAACCGAGTCTGAGCCCGCTCGTGCTCGACGGCATCGTCGTCCTCTTGACGCAGTGCGTCGCGCGCGTCACGGCGCACGCCGATGTGCCGCAGGCGCTCGGGATTCTTGGCTACCTCCTGCATCTCTTCCCTTCGGACCACTGGAAGCTTGAGATCATCTCGTGGCTTCATGCGCGCCACATTGTCCAGCACATTTTGGACGACTTGGTCGATTTCAAAGCGTCTTTGGCCAGCGCCAGCGAGACGGACGACGCACTCGAGGACATGAACGCCGCGCTCTTGCGTCGTGGCAGCCACGTGGACTTTACGTCGCACCTCAAGGCCCGCCTCGGGTTCCTCTCGCTGCTGTGCGAGCTCGTGCCGCAGTCGCTTAGCGTCATGCCGTCGCACTTGAGCGTGCTCTGGGACACGCTTCTGGTGCGCAGCGTCCTCCCGTCCGAGCGCAGCATGCTCTTCAAGTGGTTGCTCGCAAACGCAATGCACTTGACAAACGACGCGGTCGCATATGTGTTCGAGTCGCTCTTGAGCGACGTGGCCTTTCTCAAGAGCCCGTCCTTGAGCCCGCTCGCGCTCTCGTGCGTCCTCTGCTACTTTCGTCTGATGAACGACCAAGCGGGCACGCTTCTTCTCGCGCCGTCCGCCACGACCGCGCCGTGCACAACGAACGCGTTAGTGATTCAGTCGCTGCCTCTGCGCGGCATGGACGCGCTGCTCACGATGCTGCTCGAGGCGTCGCATGCGACGGTCGTGGCGCAGACGCTGCGGTTCGTGGCGCTTTTGCCGTTCAAGCTCGGGCCGACAGCAGGCACATTGGACCTCGTGACCTTGAGCTTGGAGCGATTGGAGCCGCCGACGCTCGAGCGCGCACTGCTCTTGCTGACGACGTTTGTCGGCACGGACGTGGCGTCGGCGACTGCTCTCGCCAACGGGAGCTGGGTGCCGCACAGCAGCAACTCGCGCGGCCAAATGCTCACGCTGCTGCTCTCCAACTCGATCAAGGGCACGCCCACGGTCGGCGCAAAAGTGCCGCTTGTCGTGTACGCCAACGACACGGTGCTGCAGATGCAGGTGGCGGCGACGCTCGCGCTGCAAGTGCCCATGGCCGTGCAGTACCTGCGCTTCTTCCGCGCAGGTCGCGAGATCCAAGAGCTCACGCGCTGCCTGTCACTGTCCGACGCCGGGTTCAAGGACGGCGACACGATCCTCGTCTCGCAGCGACCGAATCTGACGCCGGCGAGCGCCAGCGACTACGACGTGCCGATTGTGTTGTCGCCATCGTTGTTTCCCAAGCTATTGAGTCTCATGGACTCGCACGTCGAGGCATGGAACCTCTTACTGCGGCTGCCGACGCCCGCGTCGGTCGTCGATGCCATCCGCAAGCATGAACGCGAGTGGTCGGCGCTGCTGTCGTCAAGCCACCCGTCGCAGCTGCTGTACCGTCTTCAGGTCCTCGACGGGCTCTTGGCGGAGAGCAGCTTTTTGGACGCGTTTGTGGCGACACACGGACCCGCGTGCATCCTCCAGACGTTCCTCTCGCTGCGCCACGACAGCGGCCCGTCGGGCTTTGAAGCGTACGTGCGGCACGAGTCGGCGTTGGTGTGTCTCCGGCTCCTCACGCGCTTCCTCTCGGACGGCGCGACCGTGCAGTTCCCCAAACAGCTCGAGTGGGATGCCGACTTGTGGGTGGCGTCGGACCTCGCGACGCTGCCCGCTCGGGTCCTCGCCGCGTACGTCGACTGTGTGACGCCGTCGACCGGCACGTCGTTGCGCATCGAATGGGCACACGACGACATGGCGGCGCTCTGCAACGCGTGCCAGCTCTGGATGGAGGTCTGCGTGCAACACGACCTGCACGGCCTCCTCGATACGCTCTGCAAGCTCTATGTGCTCGCAGCCTCGACGTTCCAGCAACTCCCGTCGTCGACCGTGCTCCACGGCCTCGTCAGCACACAGCGACCGATCCGCCTTCTCATTGCGCATACGCTGGTGCTCTTGGCAAGAGCCTCGGACGCGGGTCTGGACGCCGACCGAGCGGCTGCGATGGTTGGCTTGTTGCGCGCTTTCGACGGCGACTCGGTCGAGTACGTGACGCTGCTCGGGCTCTTCGTCCTCGCCGCGGGCGACCGCGTGGCGAACGTGGCCGCGCTCTTTGAATCGTATGCGGCGCGCGTCTCGTCCCCCGCGACCTCGGCGACGTTCCTCAGCGACGTGCCGCACACGCAGCTGTTTGGGGACCTGGCGCCGACACCGCTCGAAGGCGCGCTCTTTGTTTTGCGATGCACCCTGGACAGCAGCCGTGCACTGCAGACGTTCCAGCCGCAGCTGCTCCTCGACCTCTGGCATCTCGGCCTGTTTGCCTACCCGACGGCCGACAAAACACTCTGGTACCCCCGCTGCAGCACGCCGTCGAGCCGCCACGCGGCGTTCCAGCTGCTCTTGGATCTCTGCAGTATGCCGTCGACAACGTCGCTCTTGGAGAACGGCAACCTGGCGTTCGTGATGGAGCAAGTGCCGCCGGTTCTGGCGACGCTCACGCGCGTGTACGAGGACTGGGAGTGGGCGTTTGACCCGCACAGCGTCATGAAGTCGAGCACGGGGCGCGTCGGCCTGCGCAACCTCGGCTGCACGTGCTACCTCAACTCGACGCTGCAGCAGCTGTTTTACATGCCGCGCTTCCGCGACGCGATCTTGTCGCTGCCTACGGACCCGGACATGGACGTCGTGACGCAGACGCAGCGGCTCTTTGCGCACTTGGCCGCGACCGAGCAAAAGTGCGTCGACCCGACGCCGCTCCTCCACTGCCTCCACGACGAAGCCGGCGGCCCGCTCAACGTCATGATGCAGCAGGACGCCGAGGAGTTTTTGACGCGCTTCGTGGACGGTGTGACCGAGTACCTCAAGACGACGAGTGCGCATACAAACGCCCTCGACGCGGTGTTTGGCGGCACGCTCTGCACGCAGCTGTGCTGCCAAGGCGGGTGCGGCTCGGTGCGCGAGACGGCAGCGACCTCGTTTGTGTGCATGACGGTCGAGGTCAAGGGCCACGAGAGTCTTCTCTCGAGCTTGCGCACCTGGAGCGCCGGTGAGATGCTCAGCGGTGTCAACTGCGACGCGTGTGGGAGCAAGCAGGACACGATCAAGCGCGACTGCGTCGAGACGGCGCCCGAGACGCTCTTGCTGCACCTCAAGCGGTTTGAACTCAACTTTGACACGTTTCTGCGCGAAAAGGTCAACGACGCCTTTGCGTTCCCGATGACGTTGGACCTGTTTCCGTACACGAAGGCGGGCCTCGACGCGCCGGACGCGACCACGCCGACGCTGTACGACCTCGTTGGGTGCGTCGTGCACCTCGGCAGCACCGAGTCGGGCCACTACTACTCGCTCGTGCTGGACCGCGTCTCGGGCAAGTGGCTCGAGCTCAACGACGACTCGGTCTCGTTCTTTGATCTGCGGCTCCTGGAAACCGAGTGCTTTGGCGGGCCCGATGCGTCCGGAAGTCTCGTCCTCAACACCAAGAGCGCGTACATCCTCGTGTACGAGAAGCAAGGGGCGACGGCATCGCTCGCGACGGCGTCGCTGCCGTCGGGGCTCGCCGACGACCTCCGCCGCGAAAACAAGGCGTTTGTCCAAGCGTGTTATGCGCACGACCCCACGTTTCTCGCGTTTCTGAGCGCCCTCCTCACGCGCCTCCCGCCCACAGAGAGCGACGTTGCCAGTGACGCGCCGCTGTCACCGTTTTTGCACGCGTGTGTGCGCGTCATGCACGTCTACGCGCGCGCGCACGTGCTCCAGCCGTTGCCGCTGATCTCGCTCTTGACGCACCAAGTGCGGTCGCCGGCGCTGTGCCAAGCGCTGCTGGCGCAGTACGCGTCGCACCCGTCGCATGTCGTCGAGATGCTCTTGTACTGCCCCAAGACGGCGGTGCGGTCCGAGTTTGCGGCCTTTCTGAGCCACTTGGTCGTCACGTCGCTGCCCCTCGAAGGCGAGTTGCTCGCACTCGGGCTCACGGGGCCGTCGCTCTTTGGGAAGCTCCTCGACCAGCTCTTCACGCTCTCGATGCTCGATGCGATCGTGCTGAGCTGGCGCACGATGGGCGAGTTCTTTGCGTTTTTCAAAGCCGCCGCGCTCGCCGACGGGCGCTGCCGCGACCTCATGCGCATGCACAAGTGCGGCATGTATCTCCTCGACCTCTTCCTCGGCGAAGCGAGCCCGCTCATCGGGTCGGTCTACCCGCCCTACTCGCGCAAGCGGCTGCCCAAGGTCCCCGGGAGCCAATTGACACCGCTTTTGGAGCTCGTCGCAGTGCTCTACGAAGGCCAGTCACCGAGCAGCTTGGACGCAGAGACGCGGTCGTGCCTCCTCCTCAAGACGCTGTACGTGCGCATGTTTCAGTGCGCCGAGCACGCCAAAGCCCTCGCGACGCTTCTTGTCGAGTGGTGCACCGAGTGGGACGCGTTTACCAACTCAGTCATTGACGTCGTCGGCCACGTGCTCTCGACGCTCCAGATCTCGACGACCTCGAGTCTCGTCGGGCTCTGGGTCGTCCTCGACCCGTTCTTTCAACTCACCGACTCGCTCCAAGGCCGGCGCGCGCACGACTGCCTCGTGCTCATGTGGCGCAGCATCCAGTCGCACCGCGGCGTCCTCGCCCAGGCGCAGGTCCTTCTCCCTTGTCCTTGGACCCGGCGGCTCACTTGATGGAATAGGCGATCGGGCTGCTCCTCGCGCTCGGGTCGGTCCATGCCCACGTCGACGCCGAGCTCCAAGCGACCCTCGGCGTGTGGGGGCCGTGGGTCGGACCGCTGCTTGCGAGTGTGCGCAAGCAGCCGTGGGCGTTTGACGTGACAACCTCGGATGGCGTCGCGCTCGAGTGGTGCCACGCGCTCTCGTTCGACCGCGTCGCCCAGTACATTGCCGAAGCCAACCTCTGCGTTCCGTGGCTCGAGGTAGACTAGAACGTTTACGGTCCGGCTCTAAGTGCGCGTAGGCGCCGGCCGACGACGACGACGACGACCGCGCCGACGCCGACGCGACGGCCTTTTTGTGGGACAACAGCATCGACTAGGCAACGTGTATATCCATGTATTCTCGTATTCTCAAGTCTACTCGACGGCAATGTCGACGGTCGGGCGCAGCTGCAAGCACTTGTCGAGCACCTTGTGGATGTTGTGCGAGTGGAACGCCTCCAAGCGCGCGTCGCGGCCCGTCAGTTGCTTGTTGTCGACGTGGACAAAGGCCTGCTCCGTCAAAATGTAGTCGAAGCGCGGTGCCCACTTGCGGCTCCCGAGACGCGCGGTCGTCGAGCAGTTGTCGACCATGTACGCCACGCCCCGCGCGTGCATGTACGGGTTGAGCGAGTCGGTCGACTCGATCACCGACTCGTTGGCGACCTCCGAGTAGCAATGGCCGTGGTCCAAGAGCACATCGATCTGCGCCATCATCATGGCCACGTACGTGCCGCTCGTGAACGGGTCGAGCGGGATCTGCGACGGGACGCGCGCCGCGCGGACCTTCTCGCCGACCTTCCACGTGAAGGTGCCGTCGAGCTTGCCCATCGGGAACTTGTCGTGGCGGTCGACCGCCATGTTGACCGACTTGATCTCGTTGCCCGACGCGACTTCGCCGTAGATTTCCTCGAGGATGTCGCGGCACGGCCCGTAGGCTGCCACGTACGCGTCTTCAAAGGTCGTCTTGTCTTCGCCCGAGAAGTGGTCGGCGACGGCCTTGATGCCGTGGTGCGAGATGATGGTGTTGAGCGGCCCCGTGATGCACTCGGCCGTGTGCAAGAACGAATCTTCGGGCGACTTGCCCTGGCCCATGTAGCGGCGGAAAAGCGCCTCGATGAGGCCGTGGACGCCGCCGAGGAGGATACCGCGCTCGCCAAAGATGTCCGACTTGTACTCGTCGGTCAGCGTCGTGTAGAACGAGTACGGCGACCCGAGCGCGACGCTCCAGCCGAGCGCGTGGTCGGCCGCGCGGCCGTTGACGTCCTGATGGATGGCGACACTGGCGTTGATGCCGGCACCGTTGACCTCCTTGCCTTGGACGTAGAGGCGGCGGACACTCGGGCCCATGCCCTTGGGTGCGACCATGACGACGTTGACGTCCTTTGGAAACGACTCGTGCACCGTGTTGAGGTGGCCGAGGAGGTAGCCGTGCGAGAGGCCGAGCGTCGCACCCTTCTTGAGCAGCGGAAAGAACTTGGGGTAGAGCGACACACACGCTGCGTCACTCGTGAGAAGCAGCACCATGTCCGACTCGGCAATCACGTTGTACATTTCGCCGAGCGAGTTGGACTCTTCCGTGAA
The DNA here is from genome assembly GCF_000281045.1 of Saprolegnia diclina VS20. Taxonomy (NCBI): domain Eukaryota; phylum Oomycota; class Saprolegniomycetes; order Saprolegniales; family Saprolegniaceae; genus Saprolegnia; species Saprolegnia diclina. The sequence continues at coordinate 55,334 of NW_008246230.1, forward strand.
GCCGACCGCGCGGGCCTTGGCGGCCGAGCTCGAGTTTTCGCGGAGGCCGACCTTGACGTTGATGCCCGTGCCTTCGAGCGAGTCGCGGATGTTCTGGGCCTGGGCGGGTCCCTGCGAGCCCCAGCCAATGACGCCGATCTGCTTGACGCCCTCAAAGGCCTTGGGCAGCTGGGCAAAGAGATGGCGGCCGCCGGGCAGAATGTGCTCGGTGCGGTCGGCCATCTGGACAGCCTGGATGTCGGCGGCGAAGGCCTTGGACGCGGCGAAGGGCGACGCCGTCGACATGGAGCGACGGGCGATCGTGGCGGGCGACGAGCGGAGGCTGCGGAACATTGGAAATTAGAATGTGCCACCGACGGATATCTTTAGCAAGATCGCGCAATCCGGTCGTATCCGGATAGCCTTGATTCCACAAACACCGGTTATCCGGACGTCGCCACTTCAACATGTTTGCGCAACGCGTCGGCGAGTGGTCCGACGTCGTCCTGGAGCTTTCGCCAAAGGGGGTCCATTGCGCCGAGCGACTAACTAAACGGTGCTCGGGCGATTCAATCGTTCCTAGTCGTTTCGTTGGTCGAGTGGCATCGGGACCGAACGTCCTCTTGCTGGCAGGGGGTGTCACCAGAAGACTTTTCTGCTGCGCGCACGTGGTCCACGGCGGTTTTGCGCAATCGAAGCAGCTGGCTCTGGGCTGTCCGGTTGGACTTGATTTGGTGACATTTGGCGGGACGCAATGAATATTCGTGCGGGTGTGAAGCCGCGTTGGGTGCCCACACAGACATTCTAGTGGGACCAAGATGCGACTGGAATCTACTAGACATTATATTGACGCAGGATTTAGTTGGTGGGCGCAGGCGTGCCCTTCTTGCTCTCCGTGCGCTTGAGCGTCGTGACTTCCTTGAGGATGTCCTGGTCCAGCGTCTCGTCGCGGTGCGGCGAGAGCTCGCCCGTCGCCTCGAGCAAGTCGCGCTTCTGCTCGACCCAGTTGACGAGTTCCTCAAGCGAAACTATGTGCATGAATCTCAACCTTTTCGACTACGAAAATGAGAACGTACTCTTGCCGTCCTTGTCCTCGTCGATCTGCGACACGATCCACTCGGCGGCCTCCTCCGTCTTGTTCTTGCGCAAAATCGTCATGACAGCCGTCTTGAACTCGGTCACGTCCACGACACCGTCCGAGTCGCGATCGAGAATGTTGAGGCGGTCACCGACGTCCTTGTCGACCTTGTCGAGCTCCACCTCGAGCTTGGAGAGCATCGAGTCGAGCTTCTTGAGCATGAGGTCCGCCGTCTTGTTTTCCTTGACAGCGCCAATGCGGCCGGCCGCGAGGAGGCCCTGGACGTCCATCGCGCTCTTGTCGATCTTCATCTTGGCCATGACCTGGCGTTCCTTCTCGACGAGCGACTTGAATGCAAGCGACTCGAGCGCGCTCACTTCTTCGAGCGTCAGCTTGCGTTCTTGCTCCTAGTGCCAAATAGTATCAATATGGCCATCTTGATACAATATTGACGTACGAGAACGCTGGACGGCATCGCGTCGACGGACGAGACGCGCTCGGCCGGCAGCGTCTCGGAGAGGTTCTTGATCTCGGCGACGCGCGACTGGTCGAGGGACGCCTCGAGGAGGTTGTCCATCTCGATCTTCTCCTGTTCGAGCTGCTTGGTCTCGTGGTCTTCCTGCTTCTTGGTCGCTTCGTCGTCCGAGCGCTTCTTGGCTTCTTCGCGAAGCTTCTCCTCGTCGGCAATCATCTCGTTCTGGTACCGGATCGACTCGAGCTGCAGTTCCTTGAGCTGGAGCTTATCGGCGGTCGTCGCCGCGCCCGACGACGCCGGCTGCTTGGCCGCGAGCGCCACTTCGGTCACGACCTCCTCGTCCATGCTCGAGAGCGACGCCGCGAGCGCCGCCTCCGGGTTGTCGACCGACGTGATATTCATCGCACGCGACAGAATCAGGAGCGACGCCGGCACGTTCTTGTTGATCGAGAGATCGAGCCACTACGAGACATAAGCCTCGACAACATCCTCTCAAACAGGGTACCTGGCGCATCTGCTTGACGTAGCCGGCCTTGGTGAGGCCCGTCGCACGCATACCCCGCTCCATGCACGCAATCTGAAGCTCTTCCTTGTTGAGCGAGTCGAGGCCTTCCCAGATGATTTCCTAATGCATTTTCGTTTTGAATACATCAGTGTTGACTCGAGGCGTACCTGGTCGTCCTTTTTGAGCGCACGGATCTTCATGCGCAGCTGGAAGCGCAGAAAGTTGTCGTTGCCGTACGGGTTGACGCCCATGTAGCGGCACATGCCCACGAGCTGCGGCCGCGAAATGTTGTCGAGCGTCACCTCGTCGTTGAAGAGGTACGCGATCTTGAGCGTCTCTTCGCTGCTCAGCGGCTCGCCGCGCTGCGCCCGCTCAATGAAGCTCATGACCTCCTTGGCCGTCGCGCGCTTCTCCTCGGTGAGGCCTTCGGTATCGCGCGTGTCCTGCATGACGTCCTTGACGGTCTCCTGGAGGAACTCGGCCAGCGACACGCGCAGCTGGAGCTGGCGCTTCATGTCTTCTTCGCGCTGAAAGTCGTGCTTGTACGTGCTCGGGAGCATGTTGGGGAACATCTTGAGCGCAAACGGAAGCAAGAGCTCCATGAAGGGCACGACGACAAAGAACGCAAAGGGCACAAGACGCAGCAAGTCGGCGACCGTGCGCTGGAGCTGCTTGCGCTCGCGGCGCGAGAGCGCGTTACCTTTGAGCACGCGGCGCAAGATGCGCGTCGACGTCGACACGTCCGCGTACAGCAGCTTGGTACCGATCCAGTAGTGCTTGAGTTCGTGGCCAATGTGCTCCTTGGTCTCCTTAAGCCACGCCTGGACGCGCGCCGGCTCCTGGATGCAGAGGCGGACCCACTCCTTCAGCGTCTTGGCCGCGCTCAGCGCCATGGACGGCGAGTTCTTGACAAAGCTCATTGCCTTCTGCGAGATCTTCTCGTCGAGGTTCTGCAGATCCTTGACCTGGAACCCACGCTCGCCCACCTTTTCGAGCGCCTTGTCCAGGCGGTCTTCCTGCTCGTGGATAAAGCTCGAGTTGCGCCGGCGAAGCGTCACGTTGGGCTTCTTGGCATCAGTGCTCATGAAGCGCGCGTGCGTAAACGGCGACGTCGCATGGGCGTAGTGCAGGCGGGGCGTGACCGCCACCAAGGCGGCGCTCGAGGCCAACGAGAGGCCATGGGCGGCCTCCTGCAGCGCGAACTGCCGAGGCGTGATGCGGAGCTTGTCCTCGCGCTCGCTCGAGGTGGGCATGGCGGAGAAGGCCGCATGCGCCCATGTTGGCGTCTGGCGCCGGGGCACGGACTTGGTCAAGGCGGCGCGGAGCATCCCTGGTCAACAAGCCAAATTGAGTTGTATGGCCAGGCTGCAATTTTAATACCAATTTTAATAATAATAGTAATAAAATACGCTGGATTTTGGATGAAAAAAGGACTGCGACCGCCAACGTACCAAGCAAAGTATACAAACGTGCAAAGAATTACGGCGAATTCCTCCGGTTGGACAGAAAAGAACCAATCAGAATCATTCGTACAATGAAAGCAGCCAATCCACAACGCGCATTCGGATAATATCCGGATATCACAACCAACCACCACGAGGCCGCACCATCATTCCCGTGTCGAGCCGTCACTCTTGTATGACACGGGGCGCCACAGGAACATCACGAGGAGCGCCTCATGATGGTCGTTGCATTCGAGTCGATTCAAGTCCACGGGTACTAACTAATTAGTGTAGTCGCCTACTATAATAACAGCTCGAACCAGCTGCCTGCACAAGTTTTGGCGCTGCGGCGCCAGGTGGGGACGCGGGGTGATAGGCGCTGCCGCTTGTTTGTCATCTGCAACCGGTGAAGGTTTGGGTGGCTTTCGTCGTGCTGGCAATGGCGTACTGCTTTACAGGTATGGGTCTCGTAGTCTACTAACGTTAGTCTAGTTCTAACGCGTTATGCACACCAGAACACACATCTGGCCCTTAACAGCCCAAATTTCACAGCGAATCAAAGGCTCCGGGCATGAACGCCTGACACAAGCTCTGGAGTCTCAACACAGCGTGTGGAGCACTAATCTCAACGCCAATGACGCTCAACGCACACTTGGACAACATTGCTTGGACAAGAGCAATAAGACGGAGCCCTGGGGCCAGCGTCCTTCCAGACGTGTGACATATTGTAGCTATCAGCGGGAAAGAAAAATTCAGTGTCGTGCAAACTGCTGGCGCCAGCAAATGGACTTTGGAATCCGCGATGGCGTCGCCAGCGCAAGCTTGCGCGTTTGCTGTCAATGAGATCATGGCGACCGTCGCGCAGACCGCGGGCGTCTCTTCGTGCGCGCTCGTAGCGCAGGTCACGACCGGCTCGTTCAACTCGGCCGCCGTCGCGTCGTCCGACTGCAAGAGCACCATTTGCAGCTTCCTCCTCCAGACGCTAGCGACCGGCTTTGCATCGTCCGCGCTGGCCACCTGCACCTTGCACGACAGCGCGACCAACAGAGACGTTCTTGTCGGGGACATTGGCGGTCTCTGTTCGGGCGGGAGTCTTCGGACAGCGACCACGGCCCGCCCGACTGCGACGCCCGCACCGACGCCCGCGCCGGAAGCCAACAACTCGGGCATGATCATCGGTATCATTGTTGCGATCGTTGTCGTCATCGTGGTCGCGATCGGTATTAGCGTGCGACGTCGACGAGGCAAAGACGCCGGAACGCCCAACCCGTTGCCTTCCACGGCGGCTTCGTACGTGTCGCCGTCATCGCTTCGAATGAGCTACACCAACCAGAGCTACCCAACTTACGAAGGCCGGGAGTACACCAGCCTCGGTGCCGCGGCTGGCAGCTTCACGAGCGGCAGCACGTCGTCAACACAGTCGGAAGGTTCGCTCGACATGTGCAATCTCGAGGCGTACCGGCTGCCGACGACCGACATCACCATGGTCAAGTCGTTGGCGCGTGGAGCGTACGGTGAGGTCTGGCTCGGACGACAGCGCGACAACGTCGTCGCCGTCAAGAAACTCCTTGGGCACAAGCGCGACAAGCACGAGCTCCAAAAGTTCATTTACGAAATTGCACTTCTGGCCAAGTCGGAATTTTTGCCTCCCATTCTATCGCAGGCTCGCTGACCTTGCGCTGCGTAGGCTCGATTGCCCGTTTATTGTGGCGTTCGTTGGCGTCGCATGGACGCGCCCGAGCGACATGCTCCTCGTCACCGAGTACATGGACGGCGGCGACCTCCGCAACCTCCTCCAGGCCAACGCGTCGACCAAGGCGTTCTCGTGGCCTCAAAAGGTCCACGTCGCCTTGCACATTGCCGAGGCGCTCGTCTATCTCCACTCGCTCGAGCCCAAGATCATCCACCGCGATCTGAAGTCGCGCAACGTCCTCCTCAACTCCAAGATGGATGCGAAGCTGACCGACTTTGGCGTCTCGCGCGAGACGGACGACGCAACCATGACTGCCGGCATTGGCACGTACCGCTGGATGGCGCCCGAGGTGCTCCAAGACGGCCACTACACCGAGTCGGCGGACGTGTTTTCGTTTGGTGTGATCCTCGCCGAGCTCAGCAACGAGATCGTGCCGTACTCGGACTTGCGGAATGCGAACGGCAACCCGTACACGGACACGGCGATCATGGCCAAGGTCATGAAGGGCGAGCTGCAGCCGACGCTGTCGCCCAACTGTCCGCAGTGGTACGCCGAGCTCACGCAGCGGTGCATGCAACGAAGGAACTTGGATCGACCGAGCGCGTTGGACGTCGCTATCGTCCTACGTCGGTCCTGTGCAGCGCTGCGGTAGGAAAGACCGTCGACCAATTGCATCAAAAATCTGACGCGTGACGCGCCTTCCGACAACTTGAACTTGTCCGCACGCACACGCCAGTTCTTGACTCTACGCATGTGTTTCACTTGACAGGTTGCCCTCGAGGATGCAGGCGACGGCGGCTGCAGACACACTACGAGCATGTGTGCATGAACAAAAGCCTGCATGGTCGTCCAAGCACCAAAGGTGTGTCCTTCGTCGCCGCCAAGAAGCTCAAAGTCGACGGTCGAGCTCCTTCTCGCGCGCATCGAAGCCATCTGGTTCGCCCTATGCGCGGTGGGTCCGATGGAATCTTGGTTGGAAACAATGGGTTGCATACAGGCTCGGGCCTTCCAGCCGATGCCATCGATACCGCTTGTGTACTGCACCCACTTGGCCCTGCATGCTAGCATACGAGAATCGACGACGGCACCAACGGCTGATCACAATAAGTTTTGGCAACCACCATGTCCACGTCGTGCGCTACACTGGCCAACTCGTTCATGGCGCCGGTCGCCGCACAGCCGTCGCTCGCCTCGTGCACGCTCGTCAAGATCTACAAGACGAGCGGTCTCTTCAGCTCGTCGACCTTCAAGGCGACGGACTGCAAGAGCACCGCGTGCACCATCATCTACCAAGGCCTCGCCTCATTCTTCGTGAGCTTCCCGGACTGCTCGTTCGTCGACTCGGACAGCAACGCCAAAATCCCTTTGTATCAGATTGGCAACATCTGCACAGGCACGTCGATCAAGACCGCGGCGCCGTTCAGTGGCTCGTCCAGCGGAAACCCTTGGACACCAACGCCGACGTCAGGTCGCGGCTCGCTCTCGGGCAAGACGCCGTCTCCCGGGTCGGCATCAACGTCGTCGAGCAGCAGCAGCAGTTCGACCACCATCATCATTGTCGTCGTTGTCGTCGTCCTCGTTGTACTGGCGATCATCGGCTTCTGCTGCTGGCGCAACAAGCACAAAAAGCAGCAGGAAGAAGCGGCGACGATGGCACTCGCGTCGCCCTACGGACACCCGCCGCACGACTACGAAGCAGCCAACACAACAACCGCGTACTCGGAGCCGACATACCGCCCGGACCAGGCGTACACGTACCAGCCCGAGCTCAACTCGGTGCACGTGTACCAGGAGCCGGCGCCCGTCCACGTGTACGACCCAGACGCCGCCAAGCACACGATGCTGTCGACAGGTACCGCGACGGCAACACGCACCGCCGGCAGCGCCACTGGCACCAAGACTGGCGCAAGCTCGACGTCCGTGCAGTCGGACGGCGCGGGCCTCGATATGTGCAACCTCGACATGTACCGCGTGAACGTCAGCGATATCTCGATGATCAAAGCGCTGGCGCAAGGTGCGTTTGGCGAGGTCTGGCTCGGGACCCTGCAAGGCTCGATGGTTGCGGTCAAGAAGCTTCTCAACCACAAGCGCGACAAGAACGAGCTCCAAAAGTTCATTTTCGAAATCGCGCTGGTGGCCAAGTACCTACTGCTCTCGAAATGCAGAGT